>NC_062521.1:16188708-16433708 GCF_022655615.1 Tachysurus fulvidraco
GAAAACTCACCAGGTGGCTCAAATGTTGTGTCTGTGACAGTAAGTAAAACCAATCTATTTTCTTCTGCCATTAATTATACTGCAGTGTGATATTGAAATGCGGATCAGTCACACAGGTAGTACTGGTAGTACAAGGTATGACAAGAAATATAGTGAACTGCAATATATATATATATACTGTATATATACTGTATGTGTGTGTGTACAGAGCACACCTTCTGGGAGAAGTATTTTTAAAATGCAGGCTGTGGATAAAGATACAGGCTGTGTGTGTGTGTGTGTGTGTGTGTGTGTGTGTGTGTGTGTGTGTGTGTGTGTGTGTGTGTGTGTGTGTGTGTGTGTGTGTGTGTGTGTGTGAGAACAACTCATGAAAACGTTTAACCAAATCTAACCTGTTTAGCTCATGAGCCGATCTACAGTACGTCATATAATTTCATAACTTTTTGTCAGTGCAATGACATTAACCTCTTTCAAGTTATATGAAAAAATGAAGTTACAGTATATAACACTATCGTGTCTTACATTTTAATTTCATCTGCATATTTATATTGTGTAATGATCCCATTATTTTGAATGACAATATCTCATATCTAATTTATGCTGCATGATCATAAATTAATCCCATAAATATAAGTAAAGTAAAGTAAAGTGAAGTGAAGTGAGTAATTCAAGAGGGGTTTAAATTCAGGATGAGATTAAAATTCCTTTGGCTACATGTTATATTTTTTCTACAAAATATTTCTATGTGTCAGTTATAACAACAACTGCAAGTTGTAAATGTGATTAGCCCTCGGTCTGTGTGCATGAGCAATATTCTGATCCCTGATATACTCTACTCATAGTTCTGGGAGTTCAGTGACATTATAATAATAATTCTAGCTATGACTTGATATGATGATAATATCGTCATTGCAATATTTAGTATTTCTTGTTTTATACTTGTGTAATTAAAATGTCTTTTT
Organism: Tachysurus fulvidraco; assembly: GCF_022655615.1. NCBI lineage: Eukaryota > Metazoa > Chordata > Actinopteri > Siluriformes > Bagridae > Tachysurus > Tachysurus fulvidraco. The sequence continues at coordinate 16,189,671 of NC_062521.1, forward strand.
TTCCCTTGATAATTAATTGATCACCTTATGCTCTGCCTCCAGGCTAAGGATCCAGACTCTGGTTTGTGGGGTGTTGTCAAATACTCCATCCATGGCTCAGGATCAGATCTGTAAGTAGATTTGTTCTGTCATATGCTTCTCCAGCAATATTATGCTTTATGCAGTGGAAACTCACACAAACCTCAAGTTTTATAAACTGTCTTCAGTCAAAAACAAATGGTAGGGTTCTTGAAATTGTAGGATATTGTGAAGCTTTGTTAAATATTGTGTTTTTGGTAATAATACAATGGCTTTTTATGTAACCAATGGTTTAACAGGAAGATAAATAAAACTCAGACTTTCCAAGGTAACACAGTCCAGCATGGTTAAGATATTTTTCCTTTTAAACATTATAAATTTAAGTTTATGATATTTATGTTTTTAATTTGAATTCATTAAGATTAGTTCATTGCAATATATTAAATTGTCTCATAATCTAATAACTGCAATATATCATATACTGTCATATATTGTGTTCATTGCAAAATAGAAAAAATAATAACTGATTATTATAATAACTGTTTACTATGTAAATTATTTACAATAATAGGATAACTTGTAAAACCCATTAACCTATTAATATCTCAGTGCTGAAGGTCTGAGGATCAAAAAAGTTCATGTTAAAATTAAAGTTATGTAATGTAATTAAAATTGACATTATGTACATGTCGAAATCTGTTGAAACAAATCTTTACACATTATTTCTTTTAATTGCATAGTTGTTATGAAAGGCTTGTTATGTAGCCCTATGATCAAATTATGTAATGTTATAAATAAGGTACAATCTTCATGTGTAAAATATGTATACAAAATTTGTTTTTATGGATCTGAGAATGCTTCAGACTCTTTAAAGCTCAGACGGTGTAATTCACTCTCCTGTGTGTGCTCATTTCCTGCCTCTTTATACGTCTGCAGTTTCTTCATCCAGTCAGATTCAGGAATCATCTATACCCAGCCCTGGGCCAGTTTGGATGCTGAGGTAAAATCCAAGTACAATTTCATTGTTAAGGCTGAGGACACCGAGGGACAATTCAGCCTGGCTGAGGTTTTTGTCACAGTTCTGGACATCAATGATCATCCACCTGAATTCAATGAGAATATTTTAGAGAAAACAATGATTATTGGTGCACAGGTGAAAATCGAGGTCAGGGAGGTTTTGTTTGTTTCTTTATTTGTATATTGTAAAGTTTTAATACAGGAATTGTAAAATGTATTTGCAAAAAAAAATGTTTTTTTATTTTTTTTTTGTTCAGGCAGTAGATGATGATGCAGAAGAGCCAAACAATGTTATTGAGTATTCCATCATAAAAGCAGAACCAGACAATATATTTGACATTAATCCAGAGACAGGGGAAATCAAACTGAAGCCATACATCAAGTCAATGGATATAGTGCACAACATTACAAATCAGAAAGACTGCACCTGGTCTGTAGTGGTCCAGGCCAGAGACAGAGGCTCTCCGTCTTTTAGTACAACCACACTTGTGAAAATTGATATCACAGAAGCGGTATGTTGTAGCTCTCTGATTATATCTCGATACCATTTTAATCAGTAAAATTTTGTTGATTAAGTTTGTGATATTATTTTATTGCTCTTGCAGATCAAATGCAGAATTATTTCCTACTTCTTGAGCCTAAGATCACGACCCTGGACTGTTTTTGCTATATGTTTCAGCACTGTCATCCTCATGATCTTATTGGCGGTTGTCATATCTACCATAATTTACTGGAACTCTGTGAAAAAGTCCCGGGTCCACCCACAGTGCAAGATCAGAAAGATTACAAGGAGGCCTTAAATATGATTCTCTCTTCCAGCACTGCACAAATGCATTTTGTTGCCATCACCAATGTTAAGATACTTCACTTATTTCTTCCATGAATCTTCCATCATTTCCTTTCACTTTCAGATGATCCATCACAATAGCAGTCTGTAAAAGAGAACAAGTGCTAAGCACTGTAACAGTAACACTTTTAAAAATACATAAAGACATCAACTTGAAGTTAAAATTCTTATCTGATACCTAAGACTATTTGATCTCATTTCTGGGTGCCTTATTTAACCCTTCTGATCTTGTATGAATGTGCAATAGGCTCTGACGTACAAATTTATTTTAATCAAATTCCAAAAATCTAATTGTGGCCTACATATTATGTTCCCAAGTTCTAAATTATTATTTATTTACCTTTATTACCTTTTATTAACAATCCCTTCTGTTCATCTACACATAATATGCTGTGATATTGCTAGAATATGTGTGATCATCTCAACAATGTGTGTGTTAGCTGCTGCTGAGTTAGTCTATTTTGCATATGCTTTCAGTCCCATGGACTTGATATTTCTTTGTGCTCTTTTACAGACTCAACTCAATGGCCCATTGGCATCTTTTTTAATGAAAAGAAGAGAAAATCCCATGCAAATCCTTGGCATGCTTGCAACTGTCATTATAGCTTTGGTTTTTGTGACAGTCTTGATCTCTACGGCTATTTTTATGCGTAATAAAAAGTCTAACAAGATCTTGCCTTCTCGACGGATCATCAAAAAAAAACATAGGCAATGCAAACAGTGGAACTTCTATAATCCCTTTAAACAAAAGAACAATAGTGAAAGGTTCATGAAAGAATCTGAGGTCCCAGAGAATGTCAACTGTAACAATAACAGTGTGGGTGTGCATCACTCCCCACCCCTGCCTCCTCCACTGCCAGGCTTTCTTAGACGTGCAGATCGGTCTTGGGCAGTGCCAACTGTTTCTGCACCAATGGCAAAGCAAAAATCTTTCAGGAACAAACAAAGCCATGTGAACACAGCACTGGTGTCTGAGCTCAAATTAAGACTTGAGCAGAAGAAATTAATAAACCAATATTAGTGCTTTAATGTGTGTATTTGAAATATGCACATTTACACACTTACATCTTCCTTGATGTTCAGTGGGGATGAGAGAGGTGTGTGTAATCTTTGCCAATCATTTGGTCTTGTATCATATGATATGAGCAATATATAGCTTACTTGTCCTGAGGATAAGATCTCAGCTTTCATTTCTGTTATACTGCCAATCACATCATTTAATTGGTTCTTAATGTTTTTAAAGTTGACAGCAGACTCCAACTATACAAAACTACCAGTTATTGTAAAAGTCATACCACAGATGAAATTCTAATTAATTTTATGATGGCCAATCCTGATCAACAGTAGAATCTTCTGGTTTCTGGTGTTGTTTGAGACTTTGGTACTTTAACCATTTATTTGTTCCCAAAAAAGTTTTTTTTATTTTCCTTCTACATTTAGGACAGTTTTGATAGACAATAATTCACGCAATGAAGTCTTTGTGTATATAAGGTGTCTTAGTTTGGTGTTGGGACATAGCCCTGATTCTGCATAGCCTTGGAACTGTATTGAACTATTCTTCAAACAATTCCTCAGTTATTCTTTTAATTATGTTGGTGGAGATCCATAATATGCGATCAACTTGGTTGAGATCTGGTAACTATAAAGGCTGTAGCACATGTTTTTCATAAATTTCTCATCAAACCAATCATTGAGCCCTCATACCCTGTGAGTCAGATGGGTTAGAATACAAATGTTTCATTGGGGGATGAAGGTGATCAGTCAAAAGTACACTGTGTTTTGATTTGCAGTAACCCTCTCCTCCAACAGGTACAATTTCCTAATTTTCTCCTGCCATAGTTAAAATGTGGCTTCCCAAAAGGAACCTTTATTCTACAATATGTTCTACTGTATATGAACATATTTATACAACTATCTGTAATTGTTTGGTGTTTCAGTGTCTATCTATGTGAAATAAATTCAAAGAATACAAACTTTAATTAACACGAAATGTCTAATATTGAATTGCCTATTTATACAATTTGAACTGAGGACTGTTTTGTCACTAGTTGTTGTATATTATTATATTATTCCTATAGAACTCTAAAGAACACCCAGAATTATATGAAGACAGGAATCTGTTATGGACTCAAATTCATATTTTGTTTATATACTGTACACAGCTATATAAGTGTATATAAGCTACATAAGTGTATTTGTAGCAAAGGTACTGTATATACGTGTATCTTTACATTACATTTTTAAAGGTTTGTTTTTATACCTACATGCTACAAAATGAAATGGGTTTACAAATAATGTATAATAAAAAATATGTAATTTATGTACAATTATGTGTATTAGAAACTATTTACAAGAAAGGGCATTAACAAGCTCAAAAAACAGAACTTTAATATTTACAATTATAAGTATTTATATTAAATTTTGAAGGATGTGTATGCTTATTGCTGGTGCAAAAAAGCCCACATGTTGTGGAATTATACCATTAAGAAGTTACAGGATGATTTTTAAGTCAGGATTAAAACAGGGAAAGTGCACCATTCAACATTCAAAAGAAGGATATATTTTATTTTAAGCTATTATAGAGCATAGAGCGATATCCAGATTGTATGATAAGATAATCCTATATCTTGCAAAAAGTATAGTTGTTATTAGTAGACTAGAGTACACTGAAAAAGGAAAGGATGTGGTAGTAGCACATCTAAGCAGTGTAACGTTGTACTGTCTAATCTTCAGTGTACTCAGTCTTTATATGCATACATATAAAATATTTATTTTTAAAACACAACACAAAAATAAGTTGCACAAGTTACACATTTGCTAAATAAACAACTACAGAATCATGCGTAATGTTATATGCAATGATCTATTCGTATTTCAGAATTTACAGTAATAAAAATCGTCATCATCATCATTACAACCACTATGAGATAATAGTAAAATGAAAAATACATGTCCATTTCTGTCAAATTCTGGCCAAGCTATGTCAATATGAAGATGAAATCCTAACGTAATAAATGTATATTTTCAATACAAAAATGTCTGCATGTGTGTCTGCATGTGTGTGTGTGTGTGTGTGTGTGTGTGTGTGTGTGTGTGTGTGTGTGTGTGTGTGTGTGTGTGTGTGTGTGTGTGTGTGTGTGTGTGTTTGTGAGAGAGTGCACGAGAGAGAGGGGGGGGGGGTGCATGCTTCATGGATTCCTCAACCACAACCCCACCACCAGCCATATGGACTAGTCATTTAATTAAAATTGTGTCTATAGTAAAAGGGAACATTAAATAAAAAAACATATTAAATCACAGTGAGCGACTCCAAGCCTTCTCATTGTATTCTTAGTTACTAACTGGAATTGTTGAATAATGTTCATCACTGCAGTTTATGTATAAACTTTGTGAACTAATATACTGGTGCTGGTGTTGAGTGTGAATGCCTAGGCTGGTTGATGGTGGAGTAGTGATTGAGGAAAATTGTCAGCATGAGTACTCATTTGGATGTTCTTCAATCTTATTGATGGATTCAGAGTCCAGGCTAGACCGAGCTGATAGCAATCTATTGGACTCCTCTGGATTAAGTTTAGAAAGATAGTCCCCCTCCAGGCCTTTGGCTTTTGTGCTGGGGGAGATACTCTCAAATGTTACAAATGAATCCTGAGCATCTTTGGACTTTTTGCTCAGAAGTTTTTGGATTTTCCTTTTAAGTGCGCCACAACAAACAACTACAGTCAGAGGCACAGCTATCACACAGGCAACTAAGATTACAACTACATTAATTAACTTTTGGGTCCCATTAGCACTTGCTGCTGCATCTGTAGAGAAGATTACACACTGCTCTTTCTTAGGAATTAGCCCCTTTACACAAACACAGGCAATGTATTTGGTTTTAGGAACCAAGCCCTCAATGATGATCCGATTGTTGCCAGGACTGACATTAATTCTGCGCATGTCTCTCTCTCCAAATACTGCATAGAGCACACTAAAGGCAGTTGTTTTGTTGGCTTTTGGAGCTCTCCAGTTTAGGCACACAGTATAGTCTGTATCTCCAATCACTTTGACTGAGCGAACAATTCTGTCAAAGTCTTGCTGCAGAGAGGATGTATTGGCTGCAAGGTTGCTCAGATTGGTCTCTAGCAGTCGATCAGGACTTGTTGGTTGTGCATTTCTTTCTCTCACTGGAATTGTGTCACTCTGCAATCCAGGATAAGAACCACTGTAACCCGTAGGACTTGTAGTTACAGGAAGAAAGGAAGGTCTTGTGGAGATATATTTGGTAATACCTTTTTCATTTTCAACAGGGTTTTGTTTGTCTTCTTTGACTTTCTTTACAGATCCAGTTCCATTGTCTAACTTTGGAGCCTTGCTTATAATTAAAGCAATTGCAGCCTCTGCACTCCCAGCATAGTTTGATGCTTTGCAAATGTATTTCCCAGAGTCATGGAAGGAGACAGCAGACACATTAAGAATAGACCACACAATTCCATCTTTAGAGTTCTCTTGTTTGACTGCAAAATAACAATGAAAAATGATATATACCTGAGCAAATGGAAGCCATGAATAACCAGCATTATAAATTACACTTAAATACTCCAGTGTGATTCTGGGCCATCAACTACATTTAATTACTGATGCTGGATAATGTATCTTGAACATTGATTACTGTGTTAACATACCTGTCCCATTCAGTATTTTCCCATCCACCCTTCTCCATGTCAGCTTGGGCATGGGGACGCCAATAGCACCACACCGCAGTAACACATTGTTGCCCACTGTGCTCCTGATTCGGGATACAGCTGAATGAACCTTGGGCTCCTGGCATCGCCGCAGGTCAGCATCACTGAAACGAACTCCTGAGAGACTCTCTGGAGCAGTGCACCTCAGGCTGGTGTCAATGAAGGCCACAGACAGTGATGGAGTCTTTTGGAATTGGACCAGGTCATACAACCGACAGTCACAAAGCCAATGATTATCATGAAGTCCTAAGGCAAGAAGAAAATTAATTCTCTTTATAAAAAAAGTATAAAAGAAAACTAGGGCTGTACACATAATCATAATACACAAGAAGAGTTTACTTATTAGGGAGGTAATCTAGGGTGAGGCAAAGTACTCAGAACCATTTAATCATGCAAAATATATTTCCGGTGTTAAAACACACACACACACACACACACACACACACACACACACACACACACACACACACACACACACACACACTCCATAGCTTTTTTTGGAAATACTACATATTGTCTACAAAATGTATTGGTTAACATCAAGTAACATAAGGTTTTGTTTTATTATTAATACAATTATTTAACAATGCTATAATTACCAAGAATCATTTTTGAACTCTCTGCTCCTTGACTGGGTTTGATGGTCATCCAAGTCGAAAGGACTTCTGACGGCATCGTCACCAGGTGATTGCTGGAAAGATCCAGGTATGTTAAAGATCTAATGTACTTTGCTGCCTCTGCAGGGACTGAAGAGAGTTTGTTACTGTGCAAGTCAAGGAGCTTCAGATTGGGCATATACTTTAAACACTCCCAAGGAAAAACAGTAAGAGCGTTTCCATCAAGCCTGAGCTCTTCCAGACTGTTCAATCCACGGAAGCTGTCCACATTCACCGATGATAATACATTGAAGGACAGCCACAAAAACTCCAGACTGGTGAGATCTTTAAATGCTTCACTGGGGATCCTCTTTATAGATGTTTTCTCTATTCTAAGCTTGGATGTGTCAGTGGGGAAGCTGGCAGGCACCAGGGATGTCTCAGGGTCATTACAAATCACACTCCTAGATAAATGAGAGGGAATGGTTAATGGTAAATTGTGAACTTTTGAGTAATATACATTTGATGAATCAGAAAAAGCTACTGTACAGTACAAAGGAAGGGTGTTACAGATCAAGTGTACAGATCAACTGCAATAATTAATCTGCAAATTAAAAGACAGGTCCACATGTTTTGGTTAAGATGATTTTAAGTAATCAAATTATCCAATTATATTTTATGTTAACAATGCAAACTGTCTTTTACACAAATATTTTAAAGCACTCACCTGGACCTAGATCCATCACTCAGGTTATGATAGAGACAGCTGCACTGAGAAGGACATGAGGTCTGTGCAGGTGGAAATCCACCCGATGCAAGCAACAGAGCAAAAAAAACAATGGCCATCATCTTTACCCCTCTATTTCAGCACTCATGAATAAGTCTTACTGAAGAATCTCCACTTTTGCAATTATGGAAACTGCAGCAGCATTCTATAGTCTGTCGGACTCCATGTACCATCCTGCTCTCGCTAATACTTTCTCAGATTTAAAAGAGAGAGAGATGAGAGAGAGAGTGTTTTATAAGCCAAAAACACTTGTGTATTGGTCATAATGCAGACTGATTCACCCACACATATTTAATCTGTCCCACTGTGGCAGTTAAGCCCATAATTTTTGCTGCAAATCCCAGAGATTTATTTGGGAAACAGCAGTATACACAAACGGCTGTTAATGGATATGTATCCTAAGAATAGTACAGACAGTGCATCTGAAATAGCATTACTATACAGAATAAAGAACTAAATGCTTAATTAGTGCTGTTATATTTGACACAAAGTTCATTTTATGCAAAAAAAAATTAAAATAGATTACATACCACATTTCTTCGTTTTATTTATTTATTTATATTGTTTTATTATGTTTTCTTCAATTTTCTATTTAGCTCTATAATACTTGAATTTTTGCAACAAAAAAAAAAGTATATTAAGAATTGTTAAGAGGATTTGGAGCTCAGTTCCAGTTTGCTAATAGTAGTAGGTAATCATAGGCTCAATAAGAGACTACTAAGTAGTATTTCAACAATGTTGCATACAAAAACACTGAATATTTATGCTTTCCATTGCATCACAATGAGATGTGTGATCTTAAAACAAACATGAAGCGGATTAGTTCAGGTTCTTACAAAGAAACTATGTGTGCAGATGAAGAATAACGTATTTTAAAATAAATAATATAAACAAATACATAGCCCTCGTTTTAACATGAGCAAATGACAATGACATTTTTTTTTAGCACAAAGCATGTTGATAAACCTAAACTTTGAAATTAGAAGAAAAAGAACCTGCAGATATTATATATTTTTATAAAGAATATATAGAGACTACCTCCTCAGATTTGACCAATCAGATATGAAAAAAATGAGTGTTGTGGTGGGCTGGGTCGTGTGTCATTCACCACAGATCAAGGAAGGACCACTGAAAGGCTTGCTGTGGAGCTGAATGAGCGCTTTGTGTAAACACCTACTGTATTAACGAGGCAATGCCTGATGCGTTCATTAAGAAATTCTTCACTGGATTGGGACTTTTGCATAACGACATTCTTGCCTTTTTCTCACGAATAACCTAAACCCTTTCTCCTGATCACACACACACAGTGTTGGGTCTGGGATTTCTGTATTTTTTTCATATATTATTATTATTATTATTATTATTATTATTATTATTATTATTATTATTATTATTGTTTTATAAATACTACATTTTTAAAAACACCGATATGGTTCCTTCTTCACTTGTGCCGGAGGGATTCTCTGAACTGGATGTTTTTGCACTGGGATCATGTCTGCTTGTGGAGGGTAAGAAACCATGTTGATGAGCTTTATGACATACGACGCTTAAATGTAACGTGTAAGAGCTGTGATGTGATGTAATGTGCTTCCTGCACGTTGCGTAACTGTTCGGCTGAATTGACCACCGTTTCATCTCTCGTGTGTTCTGAAGGTCTCCTTGGATTGTTAATGAATGCTGTCACCGTTCTTGCTTTCTTAAAAATACGTGATTTACGGACTCCTAGTAACTTCCTTGTATTCAGCTTGGCTTTAGCAGATATGGGCATTTCTATAAACGCCACCATTGCAGCCTTCTCAAGCTTCCTGAGGTAATTTCTGAAATTAATTTCTAAAAAAGAGATTCGTGTTGACTTTCATACATTTTATATGATGTTTGGTTAGTTGGGGGGTGGGCAATAAAGGACCTATTCACATTATAAACATCTTATGGCTTACACATTAGACATGCACAACATAATCATTTATCTTACCTGTTGCATTAGTTTTCAAAGTCTAACCAATATTTTTGTGTGATAAACTTACAGATACTGGCCTTATGGATCTGAAGGATGCCAGACCCATGGCTTTCATGGATTCGTAACTGCCCTCTCTAGCATCCATTTTATTGCAGCCATTGCTTGGGACAGATACAACCAAAACTGTAGCAGTAAGGACCACCTCAGCATATATCATTTTTAAGAACATAACACAATGGTTGAAATATTTGGCTCATTATTTATGTTTACAAGAATTCTGGCTAATTATTGGCACTAAACAGCTGTTTATTGACAAGTTTTCCATTGATTTTTGGATTAATTCTAGTCCAGTCAAAACAGTTAACTATTACTAACAGTATAAATATTACCACTTTAAGAAACATAAAACAAAACAAAAAAAAAACAAAAAAAATGGAAATGCTTCATGGAACTCTTGGGGTGCCATTTTAAGAGCCACTGCTTTAATGAAATTAAGGATTATAATTATATTTGGAACTATTTTCCTTAGTTTGGACAACACAGAAAAAAGACCATCTGCTACAGGTCCCATTCAGCAGGCTTTCATTCCACATGGCTATAGAGATGTAACCCATTCACCCATCACAATGGCTTCTGTGAATAGCTGCCATTTTGAGTTTGTACATAGAGTCCTAATTAAGAATATCCAGAAGATTCAAGGTCCACCAAGAACAAGAGCAGGGTTTACAAACAGAAAGCAATCAAAATGCATACACTTACTGAGCAATTTATAAATTCAGTCTTCACAGGCAAAATCCAAGTCTCAAATCAAGAATAGGCATTTATATATTTTAATTGTTTAAGCAATCCATAACAAACACCTTGGATATAAGATCACATGTTCCAATATATTTGATCATTTATAAAATTGGGGGGTTCAAACAAAATGTTCTAAAATATCAGGAAATAAATCCTGTAGTTCTGATCTTCCATTTCATATTTATCTTTTAATCCCAAACAAAGATGTATTGTCTCAACCCCAGTTTATAGCAACAACAAAAAGAATTGTCCTTGCTGTTCCACTACTTGAAGGGGACTGTAATGGCAGCGTGTGAGAAAATGCTCAGTAGTGGAAATGGGGGATGTGTTTGAGTCATTTTTTTATTCCATAAGGATCAAAGTTGCAGTGGAGCTGGGCCATCACCATAGCCATTTTTATTTGGCTCTTTACTGCCTTCTGGGCAGCTATGCCATTGATTGGTTGGGGAGAGTATGACTATGAGCCCCTGAGGACCTGCTGCACTCTGGACTTAAGCAAAGGAGACAGGTATGAGACATTACTTTTCAAGATAGGTTCTTGTTTTGATCAATGCAGCAAAATTATTCAGATTATTTATTATATTATAATTAATACAGTGCATACCAGTTACCAGCAATTTAGGCCCTGACATACAGTACCAGAACATAATGTTTACTGACATAATGAAATCTCTGTTCTAGTTATTTGAAAGTGTTCCTGTCCTAACCATGCCCACCTCTACCTCTACCACTTTTTGAATAAGACCGATATGTAATGATATACTGAGTGTTGCACACTAAATGTATGAAATTTGTACTTTTCCTGACATATGGTTAGACTTACTAAGCTGATAAAAAGCTTGACTTCAAACAAAATCAGGCTTGCAAATCCTGATGTAACATTACACAGTTACATGGCTATTTAAAAAGAAAGAATTTATGGCCTTATGATCACTGTACTTTAATAGCAACCCTGACTGTTTTTACAAAGGCTTGTTTCATGTCTATTCATCATTGTGAAATATATATATGAAGCAGGCAATTTTTATTAATCTATAATTATATAATCTATAATCTAACAAAAAAATATACTGAACTTAGTAATAGACATGGGTTTAGTTAAAATATGATGTATCCTTTTGCTAGAATTTTAATATTCAACATGTAGAAAGTGCTGCAGATAAAATATGTAATATTTGTGCAAAATAAAAAAAAAAGTACAATAATCCCATGTATTCTTTTAGGAACTATGTCTCCTATCTGATTCCAATGGCCATTTGTAACATGGGAATTCAAGTGCTTATTGTGTTCTTCTCATACAAATCCATTAATAAGAAATTCAAAAAGATGGGCCAGCAAAGGGTAAGAACATGCTTATCGTATGTCAGTGTTTGTGACTAGCCTCATGAAGGCCTACTTAACATTTTAGGACTATATTCATATAATAATAATATAATATACAAAATTGTTTTCTTGTTCATTGCACAATTTAGTTCCATAATGTGTTAATATCTTCATTATTTTTATAAGTAGTAGATGGTATAAAAAATTAAAGAAAAGCCTTTAGTCATGATCTGATCATGTGTGTCTAAACCATTGACTATTTATTTGACTAGCACATTCAGACAGGCTCCATGACTAAATGTACTTCTCTGTCCTCTCTACAGTTCAACTGTAGCACTCCTATAAAGACTCTGCTGTTCTGCTGGAGCCCTTATGGGATCCTAGCCTTCTATGCTGCTGTGGAAAATGTGAATGTTTTGTCTCCTAAACTGCGAATGGTAACAATAAGTATCCATTTCATAAAAATTATAAGTCATAAACCATAAGATATATTTTTATTTGAGCAAAAACACCATTGTATTTGAATTTATACAGATTTTAAAGTATTCTTAAGGTAGAATATATGTGTGTCTTTGCAGATTGCTCCAATTCTGGCCAAGACCTCTCCGACTTTCAATTTTTTTGTTTATGCACTTGGAAATGAGAACTATAGAGGAGGAATTTGGCAACTGCTCACTGGACAAAAGATTGAACCTTCTGCTACTGAGGCTAAGTTAAAATAAACAAATCATGTTATAATCATTCAATCATTTATTAAACTGGGCAGTCTTAGAAAATGTAACAGTACTTACATATAATAATTAAAGTTTTATTTCCTTCCAGAAACAATATGATTACACTCCAGATTGCAAAACATTTCCCTGACAAGATTTCCATGTTAAGGCTAAAAAAGAGTTTAGAATTTTATGCATTTTAATGATAAGGTAATTACCAGACAAGAGGTGATACTGCAATTATGTATGTCTCTCATCCAGCACATTTTACTTTCTCCTACATGTCTTCATATAGTCAGTACCTTTAAAATTCACACTTTATGGCAAAGGTATTTGGACACCTCACAATCAGACCCATATGGGGTTTCCCTAAACAGATGCCAGAAAGTTGGAAGCAGATAAATGCCTATAAGGTTTATAAATGCAGTAGTATTTTGGTTTCCCTTTACTGGAATTAAGAATAACAATCCAGTTCCAGCATGATGATAGCCCTGTACACTAAGCGAGCTCCATGAAAATGGTTTGAAGACCTTTGACCTCATCCCCACTTTATCATCTTTGGAATGAACTGAAATGCAGACACAAATAACCACCAATGTGTCTGACTTCACAATTGCTCTTGTGGCTGATTGCACACAAATCCTCACAGTCACGCTCTGAAATATAGTATACTAACAAGAAGTTTGGAGGTTATTAGAACAGGGACCAAAGGGGACCAACTTCATATTAATGCCCAGGGTTTCAGAAAAGATGTTCAACAATTATATATGGATGTGATGATACAGTAAGGTGTCCAACACATTTTTTTCAAATAGTATAAATGAAAAAAGAAATCCTACCAATGTTACCATTCTGTGGCGTAATGAAAGAGTTCTCTACATTAATAGATTTAGATGATGAAATAAAGGATTTTAGAGATATAGCCTTTGAGAAACATACAGTAGATACATGATACTTTAACTATTGAGGTAAATTACTATAATTCAGCCACACATTGATTCAAGCAGGGCTTTTACCAAAAGGAAAAGGTGCTGTTGATTTGGATCCACCACACTTAGCACATCAGATCAGCAAGGTTGTTACTGATCCTTTCTTAATGTGTTAATGATTTATTCCCGTTGTAAACTGTGACAATTAATACTGTATTGTCATGAAATTTTAAATACTGTGAATGTGAGCTAATGTTGTGCTCTATTAATATCTGTATTACAATCATTTGTACTGTAGTTAATGACATGCACTGTGATGTGATTTAAAGAATTATTATACTGTAATCTCACAAAGCAGAAAGACACCATACATATAAATCAGTAGGAGAGAGGGAGGGAGAGATAGAGACAAAGAGAGAGACTGAAATCAGGAGCTTCAGGTTCATGATATTTTGCTGCCTGAGAAACTCTAGTCCATTACACACAGTATGTTGTTATTACTTGTCACTATCTTATGTATTAATTCCTGAGAAGTATGTTGTTAATGCCTTATCAGTATCTTCTATATCATTATTAATAGATACATTTGTGAATGTTTGTCAGAATGTCATTTATCAATCATATCACACCAACCAACAAGTTTTCTACAGAATTTATGACAAAACCCTTTCTTTTGATTTAGGAATGTTATAATGATATATTTAGTACAAATGTAGCGCACCTAGTGTTTTGGTTATCATGAAGTTTAACCAACATGTTCGTCAAAATCTGAATGTGAAATGCTTTTGAATTATCTGCATATTAAATTCTCTATATTTGCAGATGGATTTGTTACAACTTCAATGATCCTGACTTGACCAATGATCTTTGCATGACATGTATCCAAGATATGAAGTGTGGTATTAAAAGTTATTTTAAATTTTAAGTTAAATAAGTATTTTTTAAAATACTGCAAACACTATTCAAACAAAAACTTGGTTAGTACAAGAACAAGAGCTGGTCGTTTAAGGACGTCAACGCAAATGGGACAAGTCCTTCAAAAATGTACATTCTACATTCTGAAAAAAAAAGTATATTTAGTAAACATTTGTGCATGTTTTGAACTATCTATTTAATTCACAATTTTGGGAATTTAAAAAAATGTTAAAAACGTTAACATCAATAACAGGGGTAAATGATAATTTTTTTTTTCTGAAAGTTTTTCTATGCATATTTATTTTTATTATTATCATTTTTTGTCCTTGTCATATTTGCCTCCCCCCCTCTCTCTCTCACTCACACTCTCTCTCTCACACTCTCTCTCTCTCACTCTCTCTCTCTCTCTCTCTCTCTCTCTCTCACTCACACTCTCTCTCTCACTCTCTCTCTCACTCTCTCTCTCTCAGAGATGTTGCTCATACAGTATGGACCAGTATCTGGGAACAAAACATATTCATAAACTGTAGTTGTTTGTTCTAATAAAAATCAATGTGGTGAAGTTCCTGAGTGGTGCAACAGAGATGCATTTGCCCTATCAAAGGCTTACAGGTTACAGACACCAGACATAATCCTCACCCTGCCACAGATATCCAAGTGTTAGCGTTCACCTTCCCAGATCGGTAGCTGCTGTATAATGGGAAGATGTGGTAAGTGGATATAAATCCAGAAATCAATCAATATTGTGTCCAGAGATGCAAAAGGATACCCAACAATACTGTCATATGAAAGGCTCAGAGTGATTTTATTTTATGCAGCATTTTACACTACAGTGCACCTTTAATAGTTGGTAACAATGTAGCCTAGATTTAGGGTTAGTTTAGGTTACTTTATACTCACATTCTGTTTTACCCAGATATTCTCAGATGAAAGAAAAGACTCTTATTAAGTATATAAGTCTAAAATCATATTGTATATAGTTTTGTTTGCTGTTTTAAAGAACATTCATAGAAGTTGAGCTTTGCTTCATGCATTTAACTTTAAATCAGTTTGTTTGTTTGTTGTTTTTTGTTTGTTTGTTGTTTTTTTGCAAGGAGCCTTTTCACAGCCTTAAGCTTCAACACATAATTTAAGCTATGAGGTTAAACTCTTGTGTATTCCAATATGCAACAACAGGGACGTTGCTCTACCCCTTCTTTTATTTGGTCACGACAGCCAGTAAACCTTTGCTGTTCCCCAGGGAACTTTCCCAGAAAAATAATTATCTGATTACAGTAGATACAAAAATAGAAAAAAATATACACTTTCCTTTTCATTATGTGTTATCACTTACGTCATTTTTAAAGCCAGCTAAATCGAAAATATCCTGTTTACCATCTTTAATCATACGCCCCGCCCCCTCGCTCTGCTCCTCCTCCCTTAACTTTTCCCCGTGGAAACCTCGATTTGCAGTCAATGGATAATTCATAATACAACAATTTAGCTGAGGACTTAAGCGGGGTGACAACCAGGCTATTGCTTAAAACTATGTTAATGAATACATTTATATTCAGGTAAATGGGAACCCCCCTAGGAATTTTTAAGTAGGCCATTTTTGTTAAATACTTGGGTTGAGCTATGACCCAGCCGTGATCAAACTCTAGAAACGCTAATGTACATGAATAATGAACGGTCTGGGAGTCTTACGAATAAAGGGAGTGTGCTGTCTGGCTATAAGAGCTGTGCTTCTCAAAAACCTATAGATGTCACTATTGTCTTTCCAAAAAGGAGATGGACTCCTTCATATAATTTGTTTTAACATGAGATGGCGCTAAACCCCACTTTGTAATTATATATGTTATATATGTTCCCAAAGGTTAAGAGAACTTTGTGAGCTGTGTTGTAATGGCATTTTCCGCTGCAATGTCACTGTATTAATCTGCTGAAACTGTATTGTATACGGCTCTAATTGTGCAAGATGGACAAGGTGCAAGGGTTAGAGGTTCAGTGCGACTAAGAGAAAAACCCAGCAGAAATGGTAGCTGTCCACTTCAATGTGGTGCTGAAGTTTACTGCGTACTTGACCAAGTAACTACACAGTGAAATCTCACATTAATATGTGCTCAAGACAAATACGCCAGTCTAATACTCGGATCTTTCTTTAAATAACTCACAATCAAGTATACTCCTATTCGAAAACTGCAAAGAACACTAATGATCCAGTCTTTTCTACTTTAAGCGTTTAAAATAGTCGCGCAAATAATTGTACAGACGCCGGTAATTTTAGGGTTAGACATTTTAAAATATTTTAGCCAAACGTCAGTTCTCCCCATTGCATAAATTGCTATGGCTGATTTTAGAATTACAAAGTTATTCAAAGTCTATATTACAGACAGAAGAAATAAAATGGAATACATTTATCAGAGTTTAGGGTAGACAGGGTTAATTTTATTTTTGCTTTTGGCTACTTAATGCTGTTTATCATAGCCCGTATCATAAGAGACTCGAAGTTTGCAGTAACCGTTGTTTTGTTTTGCTTGTTTGTTTGTTTTTTGTAATATATATATATATATATATATATATATATATATATATATATATATATATATATATATATATATGCAGATGTTTTGTAGCATATATTATTCAAGTGTATTTCAATAATTAAACTAATATATATTTAACTCAGACAAGCACATCAATTACTGTAATGTGATTTACGGAGCAATTAGCAAAGTGAAAGAATGCCACAATCCCTAATTAAAGAAATGAAAAGTAATTTATTTTAGTGTGTATTATGTTCATTACACTTACACTACTGTTTTACAATATGCAATTGAAGAACATGTTTAATGCTTAGTAATGTATCATAGTTTTCAAAAACATCTATCACTCGTGAAGGATATTAGGAATGGTGTTACTTGTATTTGATTGTTGTTTTTAACGCATGTTAATTTGCAACTGAATCACATTTATTGGAAGGGCGTGGCTTTCATATGCTGTTGCGTTAAATAGCTTTAATAAATAGGGCTGATTGGGGAACCACTGGGGGGCAAGCACGAAGTGCGTCACGTCCCTAGGAAAAAAGAGTTGAATGGATTCGGCAATCACACATGCGAGTGTCTCACCCACAGCAGCAGCAGTGACGAGCTCGGCTGGGGTGATGGCTTGCCTCGTAACGCTATAGTCTATATTTATTCAGATGAAAGGGCTCAACATTCCGGCTTTGTGCGCCCACGGTGTCCAAAAAGACAACTTATCACAACATGGGACGCGATCGGGTGTATTTCTAAACTGAACGCAAGTGTTTGAGCTCTCTTCAACATTTTAAATGACGGTTCGAGTTACAATGAAACTTTTGCCGCCGACGATAAAACGCGTTCAACTCAGCAGAGGAGAAAAGCGAGTGCAATGAAGGAGCGCAGCTGGCGAAGGTAAAGACAGAAAAGTTTAATAGCAAATCGCGATTTGGTCGTTTATTAGAAGCACGAAGGCATATTCATTCTGTGACAACATACCACAGTGCGGGAAAGCGCTTTATATTGTTTGCTTTGAAACGACAAAAGTGTGAATAATGGCTGAAGAGGGATCTGGTGGCTTGGCGCAGTCTGCCGCGGTTAAACTCTCAGAGATGGGAGAAAAAACCAAACAACTTAGCTCTGCTATTCAAGATCCTGAACGACAGCGGAGGATTATTTTAGTTATCGTCTGTGTGGCACTTTTGTTAGATAATATGCTTTACATGGTGATCGTACCAATTGTTCCAGATTATTTAGCCAGCCTAGAAAGTGAATCAACCAACTCCTCCAACAGCACAGAAAACTTCGACTTGCAGATTGGTGTCCTATTTGCATCCAAAGCCATATTGCAACTTCTCGTAAATCCTTTGACGGGCACTTTCATAGACCGCGTTGGATACGACATACCACTTTTTATTGGACTTTCCATCATGTTTGTTTCCACTTGCATTTTTGCCTTCGCTGAAAACTACGCGACTCTTTTTGTGGCGCGGAGTGTGCAGGGTATCGGCTCGGCTTTTGCAGACACGTCAGGTATCGCTATGATAGCAGACAAATACACGGAGGAGGCCGAGAGGAGTCGGGCCCTGGGCATCGCATTGGCATTTATCTCGTTTGGCAGTCTGGCGGCGCCGCCCTTCGGCGGGGTGCTTTACGAGTTCGCAGGGAAGCGCGTCCCCTTTCTTGCCCTCGCCTGTGTCTGTCTAGTCGATGGCATTCTGTGCATGACTGTCCTTAAACCATTCTCCAGTAGAACCAGGGAAAACATGCCAGTTGGCACACCAATTTACAAACTTATGATTGATCCATATATAGCAGTGGTGGCAGGGGCACTGACCACGTGTAACATCCCCCTTGCGTTTTTGGAGCCCACCATCGCGAATTGGATGGAGGAGACAATGGACGCGTCCGAGTGGCAGATCGGTCTTACCTGGTTACCAGCTTTTTTCCCACATGTTTTAGGTGTCTACATTACCGTAAAACTGGCAGCCCGGCACCCACACTTACAATGGTTTTATGGCGCTCTTGGCATGGTTATAATAGGTGCAAGCTCCTGTACTGTGCCAGCTTGCAAAAACTTTGAGCAACTTATAATCCCTTTGTGCGGCATATGCTTTGGCATTGCGCTAGTAGATACCGCGCTGTTGCCCACACTTGCGTTTCTGGTTGATGTGCGCCATGTCTCTGTGTACGGCAGTGTGTACGCCATTGCCGACATCTCCTACTGTGTCGCATATGCTCTGGGTCCAGTTGTGGCTGGTAAGATAGTGCACGACCTTGGTTTTGTGCAGCTCAACTTGGGCATGGGACTCGCCAACGTGCTTTACGCACCAGCGCTGCTCCTGCTGCGCAACGTATGCCTCATGAAGCCGTCTCATTCCGAGAGAAATATGCTGCTGGAGGAAGGAGCAACAGGACTCTACGACACCATCCGATTAGAAGAGTGCCAAGTCAAGAAAAAGAAGCAGTGCTACAGCACAACAGACAACGGCGTATTTGCTGGAAACTCCAGTTCATACTCTCAAGAAGAAGCATATGAACCAGAATTTGCATAAAAAGAACAATACTAATAAGTACTGGTCAATTTCCAGGACACACATTAATATACACAATTTAACCCCAAAATAGTCTTTACCTCTGTCTGGAAAACGAGCCTTCGATGTGTAGTCTAGCCATAGACTTGTATAAAAAATTCTCTCACTCTGGTGCAAAATGTGCAACATAAAAACTATATGCCGAATATGCTGTGTAACTCTAAGTCATCCTTTTTTTCATGGTTGATCAAGAATTAATTGCATTACACCTTCTTTTTAAGAATCAGACTACTGATTATCAGCATATTTGTAATCATTTGCTTCTACTTATCTTTCAAAGTATCATAGTGTATTATTTTCCCTTTGATCAAAAACATCAGTCAGTATTATATCACTGTTTTACAATGCGTTCAGGGATATAAATAAACGCACACGTTACAAATGTGCGTCATTATTCAAAAAAAATCTTAAGATATTGTTGATTTGCCAGGTCTGTGCTGCTATAACTAATATGAAATGTCACTTGACAGATTAAATGATGGATCTAATGTGTAGCCTATTCTTCGTCTCTACTGTCTGTATGTAGTCTTTTAACATTGTGAGGGTATATTTCTGGAATGCGTCAATGTATATTATAAATCACACCATGTACATAATGTGTATATCAAGTGTACATAATTAAAAAATAATATATTGGGAACAGCCTTTTCTCTTTGTCGTTTTACGCTTTTTGTGCGCAATTTTCTTGCCAATTATTTCTGCGCAGAAAACTCCATTGGCGCAAAGGCGCAATCATTAAAAAGGCTGAAATGAAATAACCCAGCTTACTTAGGAAAGCCTTCTTAAGGATGCTGTCAAAGTTGGGAGAGATTTTTTTCCCCTCAATACACAAAACATACATAAAATACATTATCTAGAAGTTATAAATTCAAGATTGACTTATTCACCATCAGTTAACTAACACTGATATAAGAAAAAGGAAACGGCCAGGAATATTGTGTGCTGACATTCCCTATTAATCATAGGTACACATCCGCAATTGTCAAGATTATTCCCTTTCGGATGAAGTTAGGAAAGATGTATTTCAGAAATTAATAGAACAATTAAACCGTACACTCCCTGAGTTTTGAGAAAACCAAGTAGAAAAAAGAAGTAGCATACGACATACATATTGCATGATTATAATACTATTCCTAAAGAATAGGTAGTGCGCAGGTTTTCACTTGACGCATGACGGTTAGTGGGAGGAGCTTCGAGCATCTTCCCGAGCGGACTGTGGGACTCCAATGCATGGAGCGCAAACAGGGTTCAGAACTCATGACAGAGGAACAGCTCTTTCCTTTCTAGGAAAAGGACGTCTGCGGAAAAATGCATTTTGATCAACTTTTTAAGGCTTTTCATGAAATTACAGCGCCGTTCTGGTAAGTAAAGAGCACTAAAAAATGCCTTTTAGGTTTATTTTACATCTATTCATCTCTATTCAACTGTACACCATATTAATATGGTTATATATGCTTTAATCTAAAGGAAAAATGTTGAGCTTGGAAAACATGTTCAGTGATAAACCTAGGGGCTTATTTTATTCCAGAGGGCAAAGAAGTAAAGTGTATCTGTGAAATTTCCTCACGTCTGAGTGAGCTCTGGAACTTTGAGCATGCCGGTTTCGGAAAAGAAGCCATCAAGGGACCAAGGGGATCAAAGTGTAAAGTGTATTTTACTATTATCTATTTTTCTAGGCTTACTTATAATTATTATATATGCTTACAATTTTAACTAGTATTCAGAGCATACATAACAAAAGTGTAGATCTGACAGAATTCTACTTTTAACTGGTGCATATCAGAAAATTTCAGATATTTGAGCTTTCTATAAAACATATCAATTGGAAATCAGGGACAAAATACACTAAATTGATCGTTTAAATAATCATCAGTTACTACTGAATGAATGAACAGACAAGTTACTGTACATATTTTCTTTGGTGTCATGAAATTTATAATTCTGTTCTCTCATATGTCCAGCTCCCTAAATTGCCTGTTCCAGCTTTACAGCAAACTTTAGATATGTATTTAAATTGCATGAGGCATCTGATACCTGAAGAGCAGTTCCGAAAAACCAAGACGATCACTGAGAAGTTTGGAGCACCTGGTGGGCTGGGAGAAAGACTTCAGAGAAAACTACTACAAAGAAGAGAGTTTAAAGCTAACTGGGTAAATATCTGAAGAAATGTGCTTCAATTTGACTGTGGAAATTAAGTTTAGCTTATCTAATTTACATTTAAATGTAAAAGTATATTTAAAAAAAAGAAGTATAGTAAAAGTATAAAAATATACTTTTTTTTTCCAGGTATATGACTATTGGGTTGAAGATATGTATTTGAATAATAGATTAGCACTACCTGTTAACTCCAGCCCTGCTATGGTCTTCCCAAAGCAGAACTTCAGGACTCCAAGTGATATGCTCAGGTATTGTACACAGTGGAGGAAGCAGTACATTTGATAAAAAGACTTGTCATCCCTTCTTTTTTTAGTCTAACACCAAATACAGACATGTATACATAAAGTCTCCTCTGAATGTATAGGAACATCATAGCCAATTTGTTAGTTTTTTGAGTATACTATATACATTTAGGTTATACAGTAGATGATAGATCAGAATTTCAGCTTTCGTTTCCTCCTATTTATGTTTAGAAGTGTTAACCAACTTTTATGTAAGAAAAAGTGTTTCATAAAGAAAATGTAAGCTAATATTTGGTTGTGAATCCCTTGCTTCCCTTGTCATCATCTCTTGCATTCATCTTTTGTGATGCTTTTCTAGTATTGTACATCTTTCAGTTTGTGTTTTGAAAAAAAAAAGGGGGGGGGGGGGTCCCGTTCCTTCCAGTCGCTTCTTCAAGGGGATGAAATTTTGCTCAGTTGGGTTAAAGTCTGCTGATTTACCTGGCCAGCCTAAAACCTTTCATTTTCCACCTAGTTTTGTCTTTTGTTTTATTTGTTTTGTATAATTTGGGTGATTTTTTGGATAATTTCTTGCTGCATGTTGAAATTCCTAATAATTATATTAGATGCATGTCTCTGTAAAGTGGCAGACAGTATGTTTCTGCAGACTTCTGAATTCATTCTGCCAAATTACATCATCAATAAAAAGGATTGAGTCTGTTCCAGAAGCAGCAATGCAAGCCCAAGGAATGACAATACTTTCTCCACACTTCCATGACTTTGGTGGAGAGTAAACTTGTTTCCAGACATTTTGTGGCTCAGCTCTGTATTTCTTTTCAAATTCCAGTCTGACTTTCAGTTTCTTACTGCTGATGAGTGGTTTGCATTTTTGGTATTAGTATGGCCTATATATTTTTGTTTTCCAGTTCTTTTAAAGGTTCTCAGGTACTCTGATTTTGTCAGTCCAAAGACATGTGTTGCAGGTTGATTGGAATCTCAAAATTGTCAATAGTGTGTAAATGGATGTGTGATTGTGTGTCCAGTGAGAGTGGCATCCTGACCAGCGTGTACTCTGCCTAGTCCCTCAATGATGGATGGATGGGTGGGTGGATGGATTGATGGATGGATATAAGGAATCAATGTACTTCTATAAAGCTGCTTTGTGACAATGTACATTTTTAAAATCACTATATAAAATTATTGAATAGAATTGAATTTATATCTTCACCCCTACACTGTTAAGATTGTTGGTGATGATATTATTTGGATTGTCTTCACAGCTCTAACAATGTGTCTGTCATCAACTGCTGTTGTTTCTCCTGCTTGTTAGACTTTCCAAATTGTTGTATTGTCTATGTTCAATGCCTGTGCAGTAGCTCTGACTGATTTTTCCTCTTATCTCAGCTTGCTTTCCTCCCATAGTCAGGTCTTCATTTATCATTTCTTAACAAATGTACTCTTCTTAGTTGAAACCCAGGACTCAGACTTAGGGTAGGCATGCAGAGCTATTCATTTGTAAACAACCAAATTAACAAGGCACACCTTGTTTGAAAAATAGGTGGTGCTCAAACACAAAAGTTGTTTATCATCTAGATGTCTCTATTCGGATTCATCTACACAAATAAAAAAAAAATACAAATAAATAAAATAAATAAATACAAATAAAATTGTCTTTTAAATGTCATTTAAAAAGTCTGCTTCTTTTTTCATGAAAATTAGACCAAAGAGAAAAGTGAAACTATTCAGCTGTTAAATTATAGTGTAGAATATATTAGCCTGCATCTAAACAGCCTCATATTTAGTGTTTTAACTTTACAAAGGTTTGAGTGAAAGCTGGATTTCTTAAATCATTGCAATTTTCCTGATATAAAATTAAAACATTTTATTATACTTGCTTTAGGAAATCAGATCTGCAATAATAATATAAATAGATATAAGTATTCCAAGCTATTATGTTATATGAACTTGCATTACATTAACCCCATTATGCATATTACATTAAGGTAGTCAATATCCAGATTACTAAATATGTCTGTTAGCACTTGCTAACTCTAAAACCCATCATCAAAACATTTTCCCTTGCTGCACAAAGATAATATAATCTCACAGATTGTATAGTATTTTGAATGAAATTGTGTTTTTAACTTTTTTTCCCGTCTTCAACAGATTTGCAGCTCATCTAATTTCAGGTGTATTAGAATACAAGTGTCTGATTGATGGGTAGGTCTTGCCAATAATATACAGGGTTGTACATGCTTTTAAAGTTCCCTTATGCTCTTTGCAATAATATGCTCTTGTTATGATTTGGAGACATGCCCTACCAGTGGATTTTGCCCGTGGCCAATTAGCTGGCACCCCACTGTGTATGGAGCAATACTACAGGCTCTTCACCTCCTACCGCCTACCCGGGCCACAGACAGACACCCTGGTAGATCAGAAGAACTGTGTAATGCCAGAACCAGAGCATATCATAGTGGCCTGTAAAAATCAGGTAGGACCCTCAATGCAGATACTCAAGGGAATCAGGCTCTGTTTGATGATTCACTTACTTGTTATGCATAATTAGATCTGATCTGGCACAGAAGCAGGGAGTCTAAATGACACCATAAAAAAGGTGATGGACAACTCTCTTGGGCACTTCTTTTTCTGTTCTACAACATAATTAATAAGTGAGGTCCTCTAACAGGTGCTTACTATTGACATAATGAGGATTGTTCTTAATCATCTTTATGCTTGAGTTGTTTTTAATTATGTACAAGATAATCCATTTTAATGTCATAAAAGTTTTAGTCACTCATTAGGCAGCTGTTCTTTCACTTAAGATGGTTGTTAGCATACTGTATAGTGTAATGTACAGAATATGGACAGGCTATAAATTAATTAAATAATCATGTAAATGTACGACTTTATTTCCCTAGTTTTTTGTTCTTGATGTGGTCATCAACTTCCGGCGGCTCAGTGAGAAAGATCTGTTCACTCAACTGCAGAAGATAATGAAAATGGCTGAGAGTGGGGAGGAAAACTTCCCTCCTATTGGAATACTCACCTCAGATGGAAGGACTGAGTGGGCAGAAGCTCGTAGTGCTCTCATTAAAGGTCAGATACCATTTGAGGCATGCAGTCTAACATTCTGAGATCAGGATTAATTTATTTTATGAAAATATTGTGAGAATTTGTAATAAAATAGAAATATGCATATAAACTTCAGAATAAATCTTTACACTAACTTGGTCAAATTACTTTTTATTAGGCCAAATTGACTATAACATAAGTGTGTATTTTTCAGAATGGTAGCACTAACTTGGATTTGTTTACTTATGCAACTCATAAGAGCAGTGGATAAACACTAAAAGAAAACCTTCATTAATTGGAAAAACAAATTCAGATATTGAAGCATGCTGCATAAACACATCTGCTGTAGATTCTACCAATAGGGACTCTCTGGATATGATCGAGCGCTGCCTGTGCTTGGTGTGCTTGGATGAACCATGTGGCATGGATCTGAGTGACACAAACCGAGCCATGATGATGCTCCATGGAGGAGGGAAGGAAAGAAATGGAGGAAATCGCTGGTATGACAAACCCTTGCAGGTAAAGCATCAACATAAAATGCTGCCAACCAGCATGTAGTTATTTAAAGTTTGAATTATGTCTGCAGTTATTTGGTGAATCTCAGTTTATAGTAGGTGCAGATGGCTGCTGTGGTGTTGTTTGTGAACATTCACCCTTTGAGGGAATCGTGCTGGTCCAGTGCACAGAATATTTACTAAAGTACATGTAAGTTATTCATTTTATGTAATTCTGTAATCAACA
This sequence comes from Tachysurus fulvidraco, assembly GCF_022655615.1. Taxonomy (NCBI): domain Eukaryota; kingdom Metazoa; phylum Chordata; class Actinopteri; order Siluriformes; family Bagridae; genus Tachysurus; species Tachysurus fulvidraco. The sequence continues at coordinate 16,215,578 of NC_062521.1, forward strand.
ACCTTTAATCACAGACTAAATTGAAAGCAGTGCATGACAATAGCAGTACATTTAGGATAAATACTGTATAACAGGTTAATACTTAAATTGGGTAAAATCTGTACATTTCGTGTGGCAACTCTCCATCCATTGGGGTCATAATAATCTCCGCTCTTCTGGGAAGGCTTTCCACTAGATTTTATATCATGCCTGAGGAGATTTGTGCTCATTAAGCACCATTAATGGGTTCATGCACTGATGAAGAAACCTGGGATGCATCCCAAAAAGTGTTTAGTGGGGTTAAGGTCAGGGCTCTGTGCACACTCGAGTTCTCCACATCAGCCTTGGTAATCTATGCTTTCATTCATGTCGTTACTTTGTGCAAAAGGATATTTGTCATGATTTGGAAAGATTTGGGCCCTTTAGAAAGTTGTTACTTTCCAGTGACAAAAAGTATAATTTTTAATTGGCCAGTTTGGGGACGACCCAAATATGCACGAGATGGGAAGGTGTCCCCAGACATTTGTTCATATAGTGTACATCTAAACAAGAAAAAGTCGCTGATTGTATGTCCTGAGTGCTTGTTTGAACAACAGACATGCAATTATCACTTAATTTGGAGAGTTTGGGATGAGAACCAGACACTGAAACCTTTAGTAATCGTAACATCTATATGTTTTAGGAGAGGCAGTCCTTCAAAGTTGGTGCGAGCAGCTAGTGTGAGTGAGTTGCCATCTCCAAGGCACCTGCACTGGAAATGTTCACCAGAAATCCAAAAATCCCTCATTTCTTCAGCAGAGAAATTACAAAGGCAAGCCTCAATTTCATTTACATTTAAATAATAAATATTGGGGTGAGGGTGTTGGGTTATTCTTTTTTTTTTCAAAGAACATGCTAAGTTTGACTTAATGCATCCTTTATATTTAGGCTTGTCAAAAATCTAGACATGAATGTCCACGATTTCAGCAGTTATGGTAAAGAGTTCATCAAGAAACACAAAATGAGTCCTGACGCTTACATACAAGTGGCCCTGCAGTTTGCATTTTACAGGTCAGTTTCCTGTTTATTACCTAACAATAAATCGATAATAGTCAACACAGCAAGACACTTCATGGGAAACATATCTACCCTTTGCCCAGATGTCATGGAAGACCTGTACCAACCTACGAGAGTGCATCCATCCGCCGCTTCCAGCAGGGTAGAGTGGACAACATACGCTCTTCTACTGCTGAGTCGTTGGACTTTGTGAAAGCCATGACTGAAAAAAAGTCTAATCTGACGGTAGGTGATTAAGTCTGATTCAGTTAGAGAAGTTGATGAGGATTGTTTATTATTGGATTCCGCAATCTCGTGTCCATACAAATGATAAAAACGTAGCAAAATGTATTTATTATTCTCATTCAAAGGATCAAGCTGTTATTTGAGTTATAACAGCCCTCACTGAAATGGGTTGTAGATGAAAATATATAGTATTTTTTTTCATATAATAGATTGTATTATAATTGTAATATAATTCTATTATAATAAATTTCACCTTCTTTGGTAGAAAAATCACTTATTCTCATTCAGTATGAATGAGAATAAGCAATGCTGTGTTCTGTCCCAAAGATTCATACTGACTAAATATTAAGGACACCACTAGTGTACTATTGTAGTGCTTTCATTGTAATATTACAGAAGGGTTTAGCAAAATATTGTAAATATGGCATGGCACTGACATTAGGCAAAAGATCAAAACATCTTGCATGCGACATGACTGTGACATTCAGCTACCACTAGCTCTGCCACCACTGTCTCTTATACAATAATCCCATGCACATTTGCTTTAATTTTACTATCATATTATGACATTTGTGTAGGCCTAAACAAAAATATAATTTACTCCATTGTTATAATTTACTCCATTGCAAAAAGGCACGTGTGCCTTTTTGCATTACACAGTATATTTAATTCTTTGTTAAAGCTAATTTATTATTTATTAAAATCCTTTATATCATGTCACTATATTCTTCTCTTTCAAGGATGTTGAGAAGATGGAGAAGTTACATCATGCTCTTAAGGCTCAAACCAATTATACAATATTGGTAATTAAAACTGAAGATGCTGATCAAGTTCCCCAGCTTAATGCATTAATAGTTTATACTATCATGATACAGTTGTGTTTCAGTATAGTTCTGCTACTCACACAAAGTGTTTACTTGTCCAGGCTATTACAGGGATGGCAATAGACAATCACTTACTTGGACTGCGAGAAATCTCTAAGGAGCTCAACCTAGAGAAACCAGAGATTTTCACAGATGAGACCTACATTGTCAGCAACCAATTCATCCTCTCAACAAGTCAGGTACATTAAATGCTAACCACAGATAATAAGTAAAAAAAAATAAGTGGATGATAAAAAATAAGTGGATGATATATTCAACATAAATTATGTCACTTTAAATCAACTGAAAAATGTTATCCAAAACCTGTATTTAAATAATTCCACACAGCTTACTCAATTATCCACAACTATTATACTATGTTTTACCCATGTCTTACCTAGACAACTCTACACACAAGGTAACAGTGTGATCTCTGCATGCAGGTTCCTACGACTGTGGAGATGTTTTGCTGCTATGGTCCCGTGGTCCTTAATGGCTATGGAGCTTGCTACAATCCCCAGTCAGACCACATAATTTTTTGTGTATCCAGTTTCCATGACAGCCCCGAGACCTCTTCAGACATGTTTGTGAAAGCTTTGGTGGAGTGCCTGGGGGAGATGCAGGATCTGTGTAACACTCAAGCCAAGCAGAGTAACGCAAGAGAGAGGGCTGAAGAGGCCAGTGAAGCTGTGAGGGATAAAGGAAAGACATAGTACACACTTTTAGACATGGGTTCTTTAAGAATTCTTTGAGGGTTCATTTGATAATTAAGGGTTCTTTTTTCTTATGAAAAGGCTTTCTGACAGAAAAACACTCTGTTGTTGGTGTTCCATGTAAGACCATTAAAGGTTGCCACTGATTGAAGAACCCATAAGAGTGTACCTGAGAATTAAATGCCCTTTGAATAGAGTAAATTAGCTATTGTATACAAAAGTCCAATGTCTAATATACTACATAATACAGTTTATGATATTGTGGTGCCAAAAACAAGCTATGAGATTTATCAGATTGTTATAAAAGTGCTTGTTAGACATCATGAGGTCAATCCTGATGTTGCCAAGATGCTGTTTGGTAATTCTCTCTCTGCCCCTTGTCAGTCAGTGGTACTATAGCCAGTGGTAATAGCCAGTGGTATCTGTCTGTGAGCTCAGTGTCTGTGGAAGAGGGTAGATAGCACTTTTCTCCAAGCTTTACTGTGATGTAGAAAAACCTGCAGATTGAAAGGATGTCTGCATGTATTTCAGACAAAGAAAATGCAAGATTACAATTTAAACATTTTGGTTTATTACATTTTTTGGGTACATGAAACAGAGAACATTTGTTTGTTGTGTAAAAACAAGCTACACTATATGAACAAAGGTTTGTGGACAACTGAGCATCCCACACGTACTTTTTTAACATCCCATTCCAGATTTAGTTTACCCCTTGCTGTTGTAATAACCTTCATCTTCTGGGAAGTCTTTCCACTAGATTTTGGAGTGTGTCTGTAGGGATTTGTCCACTCAGCCACAAGAGCATTAGTGAGGTTAGGCACTGATGTAGTGTGTGGGGGCCAAGGGAACATTCCAATTCATCCCAAAGGTTTTTAGTAGGGTTGAGATCAGGTCTCTGTGCAGGACACTCAGTTTCTTTCATTCTAATCTTGGCAAACCATGTCTTCATGGCGCTAGCTTTGAGTAAAGAGGCATTGTCATGCTAGAACTGGTTTGGACCTCTTAGTTCCAGTGGAGGGAATTGTAATGCTACAGCACACAAAAATATTCTAAACATCTAGGTGTCTCCAGCTCTGTGGCAACAGGTTGAGAAAATCTGGGTGTGAATGTCAGGCATCCAAATATATTTTGGTTATAGTGTATGTGCTGTATGTGTTGTTAAAAAGTCATAGGTTAATCTAAGAGTGCACCATTAGTATGACTCTATCTATATCAAAATGCCATAAGTAAAGGTTTCAGATATTCTTGCAACTGTGCCATACTTGTAAACCATCACCTATAAATATGTACAGCACATGTAGTGATCTGATGAAGTACACTCATTCTTTAAAAAATAAAAGAAAATATATAAGGATTGAATTAATAATTAATTAATTATTAGATTTATTAAAATAATCAATAGAATTAATAGAATTGCATTATAAACTTGTTACAGTTATTGATGGGAGAAAAGTATTAAGATATAAGGTTTCCATAACTTCTAAATATTTATGTAGATGTCAATTAAAGTGTGCTGTTTGTGTGGTGTTATTGAATTTGTTGTAACAGTAACCTGAAATCTTGAAAAATTTGAATGTGCCACATTGAAGTGTTGTCAATCATCATGTATTTAACCTGTTTTGTTGTACAAAGTAGAAAGTTATTTATATATATTTTTTTATGTGAAGCGCAATAACAATTAAATAAAATTATGAAGTAGAGATCAAAACGTGTGGTGCAGAAGTAATCTTTTTTTTTTTTACTTTTATTTAAAATAATTTCATATAAGACTGTAAAAAGCTGAAAGTGATGCAGATTTATTTTAATGTCAACTGACATTACTAACACATTGGCAAATAAGTCCAATATAGATGTAGGGAGGACTGAGAACAATAAATAGCAGACTAATTTACTATTTAAAAATAACACACATTAATAACAATAATACACAAGATTTAAGCAACATAAGTCATCCATCAGTACAGAAAAACACATATACATTTGTGTGTGTCATCCTTCAACATTGTTTTAAAATAAATTAACCTAAGTAAATTTGTTTTATAACATTGTTTTGAATATGTATTCTCACCTATTTGTTCAGCCAGTAACTGCTTTATCATGATCTGTGTTTTATTTTGTCACAAGAAATCACAACCTACAATTATCAAAATATTTTTTTTGTTATTATTGTATTTGACTGGTCACTTGAATTGAATGAGTTTAATTCAAACCTCTGTAACTTAATCATAAATAAATAAATGTTAATAAATGATGGGCCTAATGTGCTATGTGGATTAAAAGTTCAGGAATTATATTTCTTTGTTTATTTATTTATTCTGGTGAATTGGTAATTGTAGTAGGTGAAGTTTTTTTTAAAGGTTTAAAAGGGTTTGTGGCTCCAAAATGTTAAGGCAACATGAAATTTTTTGTTCCCATTTTAATACAGGGGTATTAAAGGCTTGAAGTAAAAGAAAATTTGTTTCTTTTCAATTTAAAATTTTGTGAAACTTAACTGAAGACTATGGAAAGAGTATGAGAATGCCTGCAGCCAAAATGGCTAGATTAGTAGCTCGTTTATGACATATGTTGTGGAAACTATTATTTTATACCCTGTGTAGTGTATAGGGAATAATGTAATGTACTTATATAGGAAATAATGAGGTGTACTTATATAGGGAAAAATGTGGTGTACTTTTATATGGGATAATTTAGTGTACTTATACAGGGGATAATGTAGTGTGCTTATATAGGGAAAATGTGGTGTGCTTATACAGTATAGGGGATATAGGGAATAACTACTCACACTTTATGCACATGACTGATCAGTCATATATCTGTATTCATAATTAATACACGTACTGTCATATTGTATCTCAGTCTTTATTATTTTGTCTTCATAGTATAGTGTTATTTATGTCTGTACTTTTGAGAGTCACAAACAGCTGGAACCAAATTCCTTGTGTGTTAACACACTTGGCCAAAAAACCTGATTCTGATTCTGACTCTGATGAAGGTATTTAGGTTGTAGCCTCTAGCTTCTTAACTTGTTTCTCGATGCCGGTTGTGTCCTTGTTTTGTTGTCTCGTGACTTCCTGTTGCTATGGAAACCGAACAGTAGCCGCACAGTCAAGGTGCGCTAATGCTAATTCGCTAGCGCAGTATGGTGTGTTGTTTTGCGGGTTGGTCTGTAAAAACGGAGACTATAAGAGATGTCTACACTGGTCACTGTACGATATGGTCCTTATGAATCGTGTGGAGTTGTTAATCACAAGACTTTCCGCTTAGAAGGCCTGCAAGGTTCATTCGGCTTATAAAGCCTAGTTAATGCTAGCCGACTCTCTGGTGGAAATAAACGTACAGTACAACACAGCGAATCGTAGCGTACAATAAAATGTTTTTGCTTTTATCTCTATCTTTTTTCATTAGCGGTTCTGAGAGACTGCGGCTACGTGTGTGTTCTTGAGGAAACGCCTGACTGGAACCAAGTGGAGGTGGTGGTTCATGGAGAAAGAGTCTATAAATGCGACATCAACAAACTGGAGTTTGGTAATAAAACAATTCTCCTAGTATCAATCATTTATAGAAAGTTTGAAAAAAAGCAGGGAAATCACTCCAATACTGCTACTAAAGCACACAGTTTATAGTCCTACTAATGTTAGTGCTTTGGGAACACATTTATGTGTATACTGTATTTACATATAAGCAGGTCTGCAACCTCAGTAAAAGTACACACTTACCCCAACATGACACAAATGCATTCAACATAATGAGTGAAATAAAACAGTAGATTACCTGTAACTATATATTATATATTTATTATAGTATAATTAACTTCACATTTATAAATGCACTTATATTGTGATGCATGAACACTGAGAATGAAGCAGGAATACACCCTACTGGCACCAGGCAGACACACATTCACACAGTCCTTTACATATTGGGGTAATTTAGTATCGCCAGTTACCAGTTCGTGCCAGTATATTTTATTGGGAGGTGATAGTATCTGAAGAGCCTGGAGGAAAAGCATACAGACATGGGCAGATAATGCAAAACTCCATAGAGACTGTAAGCTGAGCTCAGGATTGAACAGGGATGCTGCACTGCCATTCCTGTTTCACTGAACAGTTCACTAACAGGTTCCTAAATATAATCAAACCTCTCACTTCTTAGTTGTTCAAGTATTTAAATCAGCATTATGGCACTTCTTAAATCTTGAGTTTGGATATTTGTAATTATTTACTGATCTACATCTTAGAACAGGTATTTAAGGTTGACTTATGCAGTGTACTTTCATTACTTTCATTAACTTGTGACTATACTCAGGGTTGCCATACTTTCAAAATACTTTAGTTTATATAGAATTACAAAATATGCACAAATCACTTAATCTGCCATTAATACTTGCAAAATAAATATATCTACACTACATAGTTAAAGTATGTGGCCACTTTACCACATATGCTTTTTGGCCATCATATTCCAGATATAGCCCCCTTTGCTTTCAGTTCTTCTGTTAAGGCTATGTTCCTGGATTTGTGTTCCTTTAGTCACAAGAGCATTAATGAGGGATGTGGTAGCGTACTGGTTAAGGTGTTGGACTACTAATTGGAAGGTTGTGAGTTCAAATCCCAGGTCCATTAAGGTACCACTGCTAGTCCCTTGAGAAAGACCCTTAACCCTCAGTTGCTTAGTTGGTTAAAATGTAAGTCACTCTGGATAAGGGCTATAAACGGGACAAATGCTATAAATGTAAATAAGGTCAGGCAGTGATAACAGGCAAGAAGGCCTGCAATTCGGTTCAACCAAAAGGTGTTCAGTGGGGTTAAGGCCAGAGTTCTGGAAAACCATGTCTTCATGGACCTCGACCCATAATCATGTGATGCTGGAATGTGTTTGCGTCCCTTAGATTCGGTGAAGGAATTTTTAGATACATTTAAGATAATTCTGTGGTTCCAAACTTGTAACAACAGTTTAGGGATGACCCACATATGGGTGTGATGGTCAGATGTCCACATACTTTTGGCCATATAGTGTATGTGGAGTTTGAATAATAAAAATTATGACAAATTCTTGTTTTAGGAGGTGATGGGAGGCTTGATCCACTGTGCCAAGAGGCCCTAGACGCAGTAAGGAATGCATTCCAACAACACCAAATATGATGCACATGTGGGCATGTGGTAGCCTTGCGGTTAAGGTGTTGGGCTACCAATCATAAGGTTGTGAGTTCGATCCCAGGACCACCAAACGCCACTGTTGGACCCCTGAGCAAGGCCCTTAACCCTGAAGTGCTCAGTTGTATAAAATGAGATAATGTAATTCGCTCTGGATAGTGGCGTATGCTAAATACTGTAAATGCATATGAATATCCTATAATACTGAATAAAAAGATGAACAAATTACTTAACGGTAATTTTTATCATTTTTGCTGAAGAGCTCAGACAAGGCCAGGCTTACACTGTCATGTTCATTTATTTCAAGACATTTACCTATGAATGTTTGGTTTATGTCCTTTAGTTGAGACATGTATCATAAGCACACTGGCCCTACTTCATAGTCCTACTTTACACTTCATAGTCCCAAAAGTAAAATTGTAATTTAGGAGCAACTAAGAATATCATGATGGCTATAAAGTATATTGCTGGTTGTCACTATGCCATCTGTTCGGTGTCTCAGAACGAAGAGAAAATTATGAGAGATGTGGGAAAAGAATATGGCAAGAATAACAAGAATAACAAGCACTGTGATAAACTCTAAATACTCCTAGAACTGATGCACATATATATTCTAATCTCTTATTCTATTAATTTCTGTACTAGTTCTTGGATATGACTAAACATGTCTATATTAGTTTCTAAAACAGATGAAGAAGGTAATTAAAACCTGTATGATACAGGGCTCTCTCTTGCTATATATGCATTGTGCTTTAAATGCAAGCCTTCCATGAGGTTAAAGCAAAAATTCTAAGCAACATTTAGACAATTAGATTTTCATTAAATTAATTTCATTAGATTAAAAGCTCTTGCCCTCAAATGCATTAAGGTCGAATGCAGTGGTTATGAACTTCTTTAGCTCTGCAAGGTGTGTGAATTTGTTTCCTGTGGCAGGAGCTGCAGCAGGGTCACGACCAACATACCTGAAAGAGGGACAGGGGTGAAGATGCTTGATTGCGCTTTGTTATCATCTTTAAGTTTCATATTACACTTACTCGAATACATTTCTATGAAAAAACTTACATTTCACTCCCAACAAATTTTAAACCCTGGAAATGTTCATTCAAAATCATAAAGACCACTTGCTCTCTTATTGAATATACTTGATTAGTAATTGATTGGACTCAGTTTAGCATCCAAAGATTTAATATTAGCATCCAGCCATGTTTAGTAAAACATCGATATAAAAATAGATTAATAAACAATTCATTAAATAACGGGACTCACCATATTGGTTTCTCGTTGGAGAGCACACTAAGGAAGCGTGGCCTAATGTAGTCATAATAACCCATGTTCTTATGCTCTTCCTGACACCATATGAGCTCAGCATTGCCATACATCTGAAGTTCTTTCTTGATAAGGTCAAACGGAAATGGAGATATCTAGAAATTGAGATATTAAATCAAAAGTAAAGGATTAATGTGCCGAAATGTGCCTTGGTTATATACTATTATAGATACAAACAAAAGTTTGTGGACACCTGAACATTATACCCACATGTGCTTATAGAACATCCCATATCAGATTTAAATTCCCACTGATATACTCCACTGTTCTGGGAAGGCTTTCCCATTTTGGAACATCCATTCATTCATTCATTTTCTACTGCTTATCCAAACTACATTGGGTCACGGGGAGCCTGTGCCTATCTCAGGCGTCATCGGGCATCAAGGCAGGATACACCCTGGACGGAGTGCCAACCCATCGCAGGGCACACACACACTCTCATTCACTCACGCAATCACACACTACGGACAATTTTCCAGAGATGCCAATCAACCTACCATGCATGTCTTTGGACCGGGTGAGGAAACCGTAGTACCCGAAGGAAACCCCCGAGGCACGGGGAGAACATGCAAACTCCACACACACAAGGCGGAGGCGGGAATCGAACCCCCAACCCTGGAGGTGTGAGGCAACCGTGCTAACCACTAAGTCACCGTGCCCCCATTTTGGAACATGGATTTGTGAATTGGCTTATTCAGCCAAAATAACAAGAGGGTTAAGCACTTATGTTACATGAGGAGGCCTGGGGAGAGCTAGTGATCTAGTTTATCACAAAAGTTGGGTTATGTTCAGGTCTCTGTGCCGGACACTCGAGTTCTTTTCTTCTCCCACTCCAAACTTGGCAATTTATAGCTTTTGTGCACAGGGGTGCTGTCATGCTGGAACAGGTTACAGCTCCGGTGAAGGGAAATTGTAATAATTCACAGTACACAATGACATCATGTACAATAGTATGCTTCTGCCTTTGTGGCTACAAGTTAGGTGACCACAAATGTTTGGTCATATACTATAGTTTACAGTTTATAGTTTATAGTTTTCTGTAAGATTTTATCCATATTGACCCAACTAGTGTATTTAAAAAACAGCATATTCAAATAAAGTTTGCAATCGATTTCTGTTTTTGTTTCTTGTCATCATTTAACTGTTAAATTGCTAAATAAAAATAAAAGAAGATGAGGATATGGTGTAGCTTAAAGTGGACTTTAGAAGTGATTGCAGTTAACCTGCTCCATTCGAACAATTGCAACCCTATCTTCCAGTCCAAGTTGTTGTCTCTCTTTTGCTAGCTCATAGTAAACTTTGCCAGTGCAGAAGATGACCCTCTTCACAGTGCCTGGGAGTTTAGATGCAGGACCCTCATCTGGTATGATTCTTTTAAACTTGGTTTCTGATAAAAAAAAAAAAAAAAAAAAGCAAATCAAACCAGAACACATTACCTTTCCTTTTCATTTCTCTACAAATGATATGGTTGATCAGTCCAAATCCAGATTGATATTTTCTCATACCTGGGGTCATCTCATCAAAGCTGGAGCGGGCCTCAGGGAGCCTCAGTAAGGACTTTGGAGTAAAAATAATTAGCTGAGGAAGAAATAAGATGTCAATCATAGTGAAAGAGAAGTCCAGTTCTTAGTAGTTTCACTTTAAGGAATGTATATTGTAAATAAACCTCTGAGCTGTGAATCCAACCAAAACAATAAATTAAGAGAACTTTGTACAAAGCAGACTATGGTGTCCCCAGACAGCCTGTTTAATTTGCTCAGGAAGAGATTTTCTCATGCTCCACAAAGCACTGCATTTATCTGTAACTTGGGAACACTTTAGACAATTACTGTAGCGGAAAGCCAGGAGTGTGGGGAGAATCCTGAAACTTTCAGCTTATGCTGTTACAAGTTTTATGCCCATCAGATTTCTTCTCATCTCTTTTGTTTTTATTACACTACAAAAATGACAACTATACCAGACATTAACTCTGACTATCCAGTCATGTGTGACTTCAATTTAACTTTATTACAGTCAAATAATACAAGTCAAGTAATACAGTATCTATTTCTACATATATAAGACAAATAATATAATTCTTACTGGCTTTCTGAATGGTAATAAGATCTGCCTTCTCAGCACATGAAAGTAGTTAGCAGGTGTCGAGCAGTTGACCACAATCCAGTTACAGTCATAGAGCTGTTGGACCTCAAAATCTCCAGTGAATTCCTTGATTATAGGTAAGTAAAATACACTGTGTTAGTGTATATAAATTATTTATGATTGGTAAAATACGTTAAATCAGTAATTGTGTGCACATCCCACCTTCTGGCAGGTGCAGGACAAAAGAAACTGCTAAAGTAAAAAATTGTAATGACCGCAACACTGTTTAAACTCCCATCTTTATTAATTAGTTAAAAAGCAACGTTTCGACCCTGTTGGGTCTTCTTCAGGCGAATGAAAAAACGTTAAAATACGTTACGGTAAAATACGTTACACCCAATGATTCATGTTTTTCACTCAAGCAGTTTTTAAAACTACTTACCTTTCCTCTCGTAATTATTATTAAAAAACATTTCAAGTAAAAACCCATTTTTATTTACTAAAAATGAGGTTAAACATAAAATCACATTGTCATCAGTTACCATGGAGAAAACACAGTTTAGATCTGCAGTGTAGTTGATTTTTAGCATTTTAATGTTTTAAAATATACTATTAGACAATAGTCTGCACTCAATAGTCTGCACTCAAATGAAAAAGACTGAAAAGTACAACACATTAATAATTGTCTTGTTAAGCACTAAACAAATGTGTAATTAATGTGTTCCAATAATGGATCATTACAAAAGCACCTACTCACCTGATAGCGATCAGGGTCATCCTTGCTCATCTGCAAGAAACGCTCAGGCCTTGCTGACGAGTGCTCTGGGCCCTAGTAAAACACACACATACACAAACACACACACACACACACACACACATCAGGCTAAGCTGAAGAACGATGTGCTCATTTGCAAAGACTCTGACAAACTTGAGTCATCACTATTGATCTCTGTGCAATTACTTTGCTTTAAAGAGTAAAGAGAAACAAGGCCATGATAATTTGTTTGGCACAGGTTTGCTTCAGCAGTTAGAATGGAGTTTATTAAGGTTCACATAACTAGAAACCCCCAGCTACTTAAATAACAACTGCATAAATGTAGCTGTGTATTATTGTAAATGCACATGACTGTAGAATAAAAAAATAACACAGCATTAACCTTCAATAATGTATACAATTATTATTGTCATTCATGATTACATGTGTTTCATTTACAAAACCTTAACTTGCATAAATATAAGTGGAACTAGACATGATTATTCAAATCCACTAATAAGATTTAAAATAATTTCCTATTAGAGTGCTCATTAATTATTATTTGCCTTATGTGTGTTACTGTGACCTGGCATACATCATATAATTGTGTACTACCCTGAACTTGAAAGATTTAGTGTACTGACCATTCCCTCCATGCCATGTGGTAGCAGAAGGACAATCCCGTTGTTTCGGACCCACTTGGCCTGACCTGGACTGATGAACTGGTCTATGATGCACTGTGCCGTGTTGTGGAAATCACCAAACTGGGCCTCCCAGCATACCAGGGCATTGGGACTGGCCATAGCAAAACCCAACTCAAACCCTATTCCAGCAAACAACACATAAATTACATGCAAACAAAAAGCTGAAGAATGTATCTAACTAACAACTAAAACTATAGCAGCAAATAACTAGCAGTGTATTCTGTTAAAATGAGTTACAGACCCAGAACTATTAGAACAGGCAAGGACAATTTATTTGTTTGTTCTCTACACTAAACCCATTTCGATTTTAATAAATCGCAGGCTTAATGCAATTATTGCAACCAAATATTAAGTGTTTATTTTAATTTACTTCAACACTTATCTGAACCTATACTTCTGCTCACCTTAAAATTGGCTGGTCTGATAAAAAAGGTTCAACATTTATATATAAATACCAGGAAATAAAAGATGAAATTATGAAACTTTCTTCTCATATTAATTGTTTGAACTCTTGAATGTCTTCAAGTCTACAGCAAAATCAAATGAATTGACCTTGCTGAAACAGTTTTAGAGGGGATCTGTATTTCAAAAATATACTGTTTAGACTGTTTAGATCACCCATGGCTTCTTACCTAAAACTCCATACTCAGACAGGGAGCTGTTGCACACAGTGTAAGGTGCTTGGTTCTGCCATAGATGGTTCATTGGAACACAAATGCGCTTATCCACTTCCTGATCATGCAGGACATGATGACGATGACTGCAAAGTCGAAGTGGCTATTATTATACAGTACTGCAAAACGTACTCATAAGCAGGTGTTTTAGAAAAGCTATCTATCTGAACAGTCCATTTTAGTGTCAATACACGTCTTTGTGTCTGTCACAAAACTTGTTTTTCTGATGCCACTTCACTGTAGAGAAGAGGTGTATTGAGAAAAAAAGAGAGATAAAAAAGAGAGATAAAAGAAAGGAAGAGATACAGGGTAATATTAGAGTTGATGTGATAAGATTTGCTAGGTCACTCAGATATGATGTTTAAACCTGAAATCAAATTCAATGCAAAGAGACAAGCATTGACAATCTCTTGAACATCACAGTAATGGTGTAGCAGCTCATTTCAAACTGAAGTCACTGTAGTTACTGAATATCCAAGAGTCATTTGGCTGCAGAAAAAAACTGAATCGAAGAGATTGTACATATTCTATTGTGTTTTGTAGTGACATTAAACAAATATTAAGTAACAAGAAGCAAATGGTGTTGGTGAACCAAACATTCATCTTCAGAGACCATTAAACACACATGTTTTTCTGAAAGAATGAACCACAGAAGCAGCAGGTATATCACATTAATAAATAATCTGAAGCAGAGGGTGTAGCAAAGCAAAACTGAAGAGGGAATTAGCCCTAACTGAAGACTATTTGCTGTGCTCATTTAAACACAGCTGTGATGTGAATGTATGATTTTGTACCATGCTGCAATAGCACCGTCTTCTTTGACTGTCTAGCCACATCAGTCAGGAGAACTAAACACGGGGCCACCACCTTTACAAAGAATCAATTACTCATACCAGCTAGTGTTAGTGTTCGTGTTATACAGGGGACTAAAATAAGGCCCGGTGATATGTTCACTCTCCAGGGCTTGGAGAAAGCCGGGCAGTATTGAGTGAATGCATCAGCCCACAGACAATTCTCACCAATAAACAGACTCTAAAGACTACAGCTTCTACCTCTCACTAACATTTCCTCTTTAAAAACCTGTATTTCCTCACACAAGGACAAAACAGATGCCATTCAGGAAGCTATATATAAAAAATGTAAAGCAGATATAGTAGTAAAGAAAAACACCACATATAAAATGCAGGTGATTAGCAATGTCTCTGGGACTGGCAGTGTGTGAATCTGAGGTAGTGCTCCTGTAGGGTGTTGTCAAACAGCTTTCCTTCAATGCCAGCTGAAGCAGTACCGTGACAACACCATGTGGGCATCTCTTTCTCTCCCACGAGGGTTTTCTTTGAGACAAACTGACGTCATCTGTCATTGTTTAGACATTAAATGAAGCTGTGGTGCAGAGAGCTTCCCTCTTCAATTCTGAATGATGAGACAGTAGGCTCATTGTCCTCTTCATGTCAACGAAAGCGATGAATGCAATCACAGAATGCTGTTTATGACATTCAGTTAAAATCTTTTTGTCACAAATGACCAGTGTGTGTTCATAAAATTGTGTTTAGCTTTAAATCCGCCTTTGTGACACCTTTAGGTTTCTCCATCACAGCTCAGATTAAGTGTAAGCTGATTTAGATACAGTGGGATCAGTTTGCTGGTGTGCTGTATTTGTACGCCTACCTGAATGTTCCCCGTTCTACATCTTGCCCACTCAGTCTCACATGGACACCATCCTTCAGCAGGGAACCAAAGGCCATGTACTCCCCAAGAGCCCAGTCCACTGTACGCTTGCTAACCATGTCGGCACGGCCTCGCAAGATCCGCGACACTCCTGGGAGTTGAGAGACGCAAACACGAAAGTGAAGATGAGAAATATCCAGGTAGAGTCTATTTATTTTCCTACAGAAAAATAACTTAGATTAGGTGAGATTGTCCACAATTATATGCTTAGTAGAAATTAGGTAAATAAAATTCCTTACATTTTTTCTGCTAGGCGTCAACATGCATTCATTCAGTAAAAAAAAGTCAAGTACAGTTTAACCAAGATTGGGTAATGAAATATCATGGGCTCCCTGATCATGCTTAAAGTAAGAAAAGGATGAGAGCCATAAAGAAAAGCATGCTATAATGAAATAAATAATCCATAATACACTAAAATTTTATGCGTAGACCATAAATTGAGCTCATGGATGAAAATGGGCAGGAAAGAGGCTGTATGTAGTGATTGGTTGAAATATGTGTTTAGGGGCATGTCATAAAGAAGCTTTGGTTGAAATAGCTGGTGGTTAGGATGATTTAGCAGTGTTTAAAGTTGTCAGACTGAAGCTTGCTGGTTTAGTTTAATGGTCCCTGAGTGTAGCTGCATCACAGCTGTGTAGATCCTATAAGCACCAAGGCACTTCAGCACGATTGACACAGCATCACAGTGAGATTTGCTAATTGTCCGTAACCCCACTATCACAGCACTGGTGTGTGAAGGCTGAAACAAATCAGATACAGTAGACAGATGCAACAAAATCTGTTAGAGTTTTTAACATCTGAGGCTTACCACTGTGAATGGAGAAATCTTTCTGAGGGACAGAGCTGGCAGCCTGGCCGATGTGCTTCAGGACATCCTCGGGGAGCCCTGTGGGAGGATAGCTCATAGACTTTGGTTCCCCCTCATCTGTGAAAAAATCTGAATACAGAAATATTTCATTTTTATCTTTTTTTTAAGTAAAACTCCAATTTTGGCTATTAGGTATTTCTTAGTTTCGAATGAAAAGAAAAATAAAAGTACTTGGCCAGGGTGAGTCCAGCCAGTGACGGATATGGAGTATCTTTTCATCTTTGGAGCTAGTGTATGCTTCTTCACAAATTTTGTCATACTTAGCCACTTCTTCCTGTGAATAGTGGCCAGTATATCAATATAATTGATTGTGTGCAAAATCTTACACTCACCATCCACCATGTTTATCAGAAAAAACACAAGAGCTTAAAACGTTTGACAAATGATTCATTAGACAAGGCACCTAAGTGCTATGGAATACAAAAAACAGTGAGCTGTAAGTCACAATTTATTCCCTGAGTATATTCCCCTGAGCTACGGCGGTGAACGGAGAGTGACAGCGATGCGCTTGTAAATAAAACGAGCTGTCGCTGGGCTAGACAGTATGTCAGCCATGCCCTGTGGAAGGATGGCTGGGTTCAAGCTTTGTGTTTTCTACAGTACTGTACATCTAGACAGAGGGGGTAAGATGAATTTGAGCAGCAGCCAGTGAGTGCAAATGTGGCATTACCAGTGTAAAGATTTATAACAACAATTTCTCAACAATCGAAAACAGCCTGTTTTGTGTCTAGATAGAAAACACACATATTAACACATTACGTCCATTCATTCACCAGTAAGAGATATTAGCTTTGTCATGAACATTAGTCATGTAGAACAAAAAAAAAGTCATGATCCATTCGAAATTAAAATATGGTTAAAGATAATGACAGTTAAATTTTCATCCATCACTGGTCATACACTATAGCTCTATCATTGTGGCATAAGAGACAAACCTCAAACTCCTGCAGAGTAACTACTCCCTCCAAAATGAGCTTGTCTGCATATTTTTTTAGCACGTGCTCCTGCTTGCGGATTTGCTTGTACATGAGAGGTTGTGTGAACATGGGTTCATCCATTTCATTGTGGCCAAAGCGCCGGTAACAAACCTGTAACACACACACACACACACACACACACATCAACATGGATGTGTAATAAACAGTGGTGTTTGAGTAGTGTCATACAATCCTCATACCAAAATCTAAGTTGTGTATCCAGCCAAACTGCCTTTAGATCAGGACTGCATAGCTTAATGCTCACCAGATCTATGACCACGTCCTTGTTAAAGGTATTTCTCCATTCTGCAGCCACTCTGCAAACATACATCACAGCCTCAGGGTCATCAGCGTTGACATGGAAAATGGGTGCGTTGACCACACGAGCCACATCAGTGGGGTAAGGAGAGGAGCGCGCCATTCGCGGATCAGTAGTGAAGCCAATCTGGTAAATAATCATTTATTTATCACATGGTTCAGTGGTTCAGTTTTTTTAAACAGTCACTACACGATTTCTGCTGAATTTATGTTGTAGCCTGATTTTTATATGAAGCCAGTCACAGTTATCTACAGTATGTAGTCTTGATTTTTACCTGGTTGTTGACAACAACGTGAATGGTGCCATGAGTTGTATATGAGGGAAGCTCACTGAGGTGGAAAGTTTCATAGACAACTCCTTGACCAGCAAATGCAGCGTCACCATGCAGGAGAATGGACATCACCTGAGATATAAAAACCTTAAACTCTTACAGCACATGAGACTGGTTTTCCACTCAATAGTTTGATTATTTAGAAATATTCACTGAACTGCAGTAAAGAATTTTACAGGGCTCTTGAAAGGACAAAATTTAGCAAAAAATAATATACAGTCGTATGCAAAAGTTTAGGAACCCCTGACAATTTCCAGGATTTTCATTTATAAATATTTGGGTTTTGGATCATTCATCCAGAATCCAGACACTCATTACAGGCTATAGGAAGTGTCTAGAGGCTGTTATTTCTGCTAAAGGAGGCTCTACTAAATATTGATGTGATTTTTTTTGTTGGGGTGCCCAAATTTATGCACCTGTCTAATTTAGTTTTGATGCATATTGCACATTTTCTGTTAATCCAATAAACCTCATTTCACTACTGAAATATTACTGTGTCCTTCAGTTATTTGATAGATCAAAATGAAATTGCTGATTTTTGCTGAATTCCAAAATTTAGAGACTAGAAGCAGCTGCTATTTGTGTATACAGTATGTATTAAAAATATGACGGCATAAACTGCATATTTAATACCCTTTTTTTGCACACATAATTGTTAAAGTGGCATCTTTTTTTTTCCTAAAGTGAGCATTGGTGAAATCCTAGGAAATTTTATAAAGATAATAAAATCAGTTTTGCCTCATTTCGGGTAAATCTGTGGGTTATATTTATTTACATGTTATTTGTTTAGTTGTCTCTTGATATTTTCGTCAATGTTGGGCTGAATTCAGCTCTGGATATATTTAACATATTTTCCCAGATTTACATTATTAATCTTGAAATGTTTTTCCATTTCTTGCTTACCTTCTTCCCCTCATTGTCTCCTCTGTAGAACTGCTCAGCTTTAGTTTTGCCCTGTACGACAGGGTCCACTGCCTCAAGGTGAGATGGGTTAGCCATAAGAGACAGAGTGATGTTCTTATCAGTCTCCCTGTTGATCCGCTCATGGTACATACCCAGATGATACTTCACATCTCCCGAGCCCTGGAGAACATGTAAATAAGTGTCATTCAGGCCTGCTGTGCTGATAGAGCATAAAGGGTTGAGGCAGTAAGTACAGTAGGTAATTATGTAAGTCACTTTGTACCTCTTCCGCAGCCTCTAGTTTGGGATCGAATTGGCAGAAAATCTGATCAAGATCTTTCCTGACAACATTGGCCAAGACATTCAGTCGACCTCTGTGTAGCAGAGATGCTGCCGTTATTGCTTTTGATACAAGCTATGAAATATACTCTGAGCATGAACTTAGATATACCTGTGAGGCATGCCCATAATTACACTCTCAATTCCAGCTGCACTAGATTTGTCGATGATCATCTTCAGAGCAGGGATGAGGACCTCACAGCCCTCTAAGCCAAAACGTTTCTCAGAAGACCATTTACGAGCCAGAAAGTCCTCAAAGCTGAATCACCAATGAGAGCAAGTGCAAATGAAAGCTAACAACTATTTTTCATGAGACAATTACACTGATGTTCAATACAGTTTGAGGATTGTGAATGATATGATTCAACTCATTCATTAATCGGTTAGTCAATCTAATCAAAAACACTATTTAAATATCTAGTGCCTATTACTCAGTTCCTATTACTAAGAAATGTTCAGCAAACACTGACCGTGTTGAACGCACCAGCCGTGCCAGTAAGGTCCTCTTCTCTCTGTCAGTAAATTTCATGATGCCCGGAGTCTCAAACTTTTGCCTGATCCATTGGCATTGCTCGATATTGTTAATAAACATGAATTCCACACCAATATGACCACAGTAGGAGGCCTGTAATGTTCAACAGACAAAAAAGCTTATACTGTATAAGCTATTTTTAGTGAGGGCTCAAAAACAATAGTAAAACAGAAATGTTGACCTAGAATAGTTCCATAAATGATTTTATGAAATACTGATGATTTTGTAGGCCTGGACCTGCTTCAAAACAAGATGACTTAACTAGTAGACATTTTGTTTATCTGTACAGATTAGCAGACAGAATGTTCCTGTAAAATTCTGAATTCGTTCTGCTGCTAGCATTACCAGGTACATCATCAATAAAGATTAGTGAGCCCATACCAAAAGCAGCCATGCAAACCCATCAGGATGTAACTATTAGAAAATGACAGCTGAAATTCTGATCTATCGTCTCATATTCAATTTTTTTTTATGTCTTCAGTGGCATAGTAGAAACAAAAGAACTGGACCAGCTGTTGCAATACTTTCAATACAAACTGTATATACTTACAGAGTACAAAAAAACAAAGTTCACTTACCTCAAGTCTGCGAATAATTTCCCTAAGTGGAAGTACAGCCTCCTGACCACCGATAAATGTTGTTGATGGCAACTGGAAGGTCTTGTCTAGATCAGATTCATCCAAGCTATAGAAGCCTAGAGATAGTGTTAGCAAGTAGAGATAGTTAACCCATTTAGGTTAAAGGGCTTTGTGTTTATTCAAAATAACATTAAGATTATATCTCATTAAGCCATTCTGAAGCATAATGGAGGACTACTGTATGCAATGCAGTTAACCATTTAATCCAATTTCGCCTTTAATCCTAATTGATAAGGCAAAAGCAAAAGAGAAGACTGATACATAAAATGAAATTAAAGCCATGATATAGATAAAAAGAACTGAGAATCGAGCACTAGATCAGATAACTATAACTAAAGCTGAATGGTTATAAATCTGTTTTCATTACTTATGTGGAGACTCAATGAAACAGCATGACAAAATATAGTGTGGCATATATATGAATGAAAAAAAAAAACATGTTTTGAGGAGTTCTTTTAGTGGCTATTACTCTCTCTTTTCGATCTGTTATGAGAGCATGTCCTAGATCCTTTTATTTTGCTGGCACTAAAAGCAATAGGGCATGACGGGAGCAAAGGGGAAGATTTATGGTCCTTTGCCTCGGACAACATTAACCTGAACCTGCTTTCGGTTTAGGGCATGATTCTAGTCCTAGCCAGCGGTCTTTAACACTGTGAATTCTAAAGTGACTGAATGAGCAATCTTTTGGCCATCATGTGACTAGGCTGTGCTGTGTAAAACACAACTCACACCCTTTCTCCAGTATTTACAGAACAACTTAATAAAGACCCAATATTACATATCCTATTTTAATAAACACAACCAAAGGTTTAGTCTAGTGATTACTTGCAACACTGTGTAAAAACACTGTATTTCTGCCACATAGTTTTCCAAAAATTATACAAAATTTATACACTGGCTACTTTAACAGGAACACCTGTATTGTACATGCAGTTATCAGGCAGATACAGACCAAGAGCTTCAGTTAATGTACACATCAGACATGGTTGTTGCTGCCAACCAATCTGATGAGTTAAGAATTTCAGAAACTGCTGATCTGCTGGAATGTTTTACACAGAAAAACACACACACAGACACAAACAGACACACAAACACACAAACACACCCACGAACACACACACACACACACACACACACACACACACACACACACACACACACACACACACACACACACACACAGACACACAAACACACCCACAAACACACACAAACACACACACACACACACACACACACACACACACACACGCACACGCAGACACACACAATATTTTCACACACTACAGTATCTAAAGTTGCACAGAGTTGCACTTTGTTAGTGAGTGAGATCAGGGGAGAACGGACATATTGGTTTGAGTTGGCAGGAATGCTACGTTATCTCAAGTAACCACACTTTATATCTACAGTGAGCAGAAAAACATCTTCACACAACGCATCAACCTTGAAGTTAATGAAGTACAACAGCAGAAGCACACATCTAGATCCACTCCTGTCAGACAAGGACAGGATTTTGAGGCTATAGTGAACAGACTAACTGAAACTGGACAGTATAAGATTGGAAAAAAGTTGCCTGTTCTGAATAATCTTGATTTCTGCTGTGACACGCAATTGATATGATCAGAATTTGGCATTAGCAGCATAAATACATAGATACAACCTGCCTTTTGTCAACAGTCCATGCTGGTAATGGTAGAGCTACAAGAGTGAAGAATGAGGAATTTGTGGTACACTTTGGGCTCCAGAATACCACCTGAGCATCACTTGTATGCCACAGCCTTCCTGAGCATTGTTGCTGATGACATGCTCCCTTTATGGCCACAATTTGCGCATCTTATAATGGTTATTTTCAGCATAACAAAGCACCATGTCACAAAGCACAGGTTATCTCAAAACTGGAGGAACATGACAGTGAGTTCATAGTGTATCTTGTGATTCTCTAGTCACCAGATTTGAAATCAGCAGAGCAGCAGTGGGATGTAGTAAAACGGGAGACTGGCAGTGTGAATGTGCAGCACAAATCATGTCAACATGGAGCAGAATCTACAGAATGTATTCAACACCTTTTTTGGACTCCATGTCACAATGAATTATGATTGTTTTGAGAGAAAATTTGGTCTTGACCTAGTATTAGTATAGTGTTATGATTAAGTAGCTGGTGAATGTATGCTGCATGATACATTTCCTCTAGTTCAGTTTAACTAAAAATATAATTATAAAGGTTTGAATCCTACATATAGTCGAAATGTCCCTGAGTTCTTTTAGTGCATGCATGTGCTAATGTAAATAAAGTAATATAAAATAAATAATATTAATAATTTACAAGGCTTTTCCATAAGCATCCAGTTTCCATAAGCAAGGATCTGAGTCAGCAAGTTTCTCTAGAACTGCATTCTAAAGACACATGCAATATGGACTATTTATCTCACAATATCAATAAAGATATACCCAAATAAACATCAGAAAACAATTTACAAATAAGGAACTACAAATAAAACTTTATTATTAATAGCAATGAAGAGAAATAAATGTCTTACCAAGTTTGTCAAGTGTTGTTATCAAATCCGAGGGGACAAAAGAATCATTGTCCGCTGTGAGGATGCCAAGAGGATCAAGCTGAGCTACATGATGGCCACGGATCTGAGAAGATCACACAGTTGCAACAAAAAAAATTGAAAAACTATCAAATGAAAACCTATCCATTCATTGTCCATCCATTGTCTGTCTATCCATCCACTGTCCGTACAGCTTAGTCTACTCAGTCTATCCCAGAGGGCTTGGGACCCTGTATGGGGTGCCATCCCCCTGCAGGGCACAATTACACTCCCATTAACAATGTGGACAATTTAGAGATGCCAATCAAGTCATGTCTTTGGACTGGGGAGGAAGCCAGAGTATCTGGAGGAAACTGTTGTGAAAAATCTTTAAAGTAAAATAATTAAAGTATTATTCCTTACAATACTATAACCAAAGTAAAGTATTAAGCCTTGCAAAATATTACAATTGGTGTCATAAGACATATGTAGGTGATGATGTAGGCCAGATGTAAACAAGAAAGGATGTTTATTGTAATCATAAACTTAGTAAAATTAACCAGACTCAGTGCTATCAGGCTTAGTCAGTCTGAGCTCTCTGATTAAAAATGTGTGAGTAAATGTAGGCCAGATGTAAACAAGAAAGGATGTTTATTGTAATCATAAACAGTAAAAGTAACCAGACTCAGTGCTATCAGGCTTAGTCAGTCTGAGCCCTCTGATCAACAATGTGTGAGTAAGCGAAAGTCAAGAGTTCAGCTGAAACAGGGAGTAGGGCGAGACAGCTGAATCAGGCGACCAGCTGGACGGGCCTGCTGATTCTGAGATTGAGGGTCTAAGGGGAACCTGACCTTTAGTGGAAATAGAGAAACTAAGGCTTAAAATATGCATGTGCATGTAAGCCCAGTCTGGAAAGTGACAGAGATCATAACAATGTTCAGCTCATAGGTTTAGTAAGCTTAAGGAGTCAACATGGAACTCCACTTATATACAAAGCAACATTATATACAAATCAACATTATAGCAGCAAGGGCTTAGCAAAAACAGCAATACAACATAACCAATATAATCAAGAACTTTTATCATAATTCAAACTCATAAAGCTAACATATAATTAATCAATTATATAATCAGTAGAAATCATATACACTAGATTTGTGTGTATACTGTCCATATTATACAGTATACAATAACAAGAAATGAAATGAGGAAACTTACTCATTGTAGCTGTAAAAGAGGATTAATACACAAGACGTCTGTGTTATGGAAGATTGAGTGGCAAATAACTCAAGAATAAGAAGAGACAAGATCTCTGGAGCACATTTCTAACCTACATTTTTTAATAGTGAAGTATGTTTTATAACAATGCAGAGGTAAGTCGGGAAAAACAACAGGGCAGACTTGTTTTTCTGATAAATTAAAAGGGCAGACTTGTTTTTCTGGGAAATAAGCGGAGGTCTCGTGTATTCTGCAAAGTAAGGGGAAATTAGAAAGGAGGAATTACCTGAATGTATAGAAGGCACCTAGAGGTGCCAGGGTATATATTGAGGAGATTTCCTTTGGAGGGGGCTCTTGCTTGCTTGCTCTTTTGTGTTCGAACTCTCTGGGTTTCTCGCTTGGGTTCTTTTCATTTGATTGCTTTTTGGAATTGTTGGCTGATTGGCTGCAAAAACGAAGTTTGCTCATTCTCATCCAGGTTTGGAGAGTCTTCTCATTGTTTAAGTTGTATCAATTATAGTGTTAACAGAAAGTTTAGTTTAAATAAATTGTTTAATAGTTAATGTAAATAGTTAATATTCAATATTCGTCTAAAAGTCTAAAAGTGCGGTTCACCCTGCGATGTGTCCACTCGGAGACGGGCTCTGAGTTCCGACAAAACCATTGAAGCATGAGGGAAAACATGCAAACTATATGCACAGACTGAAGGGTGTCTCTAGAGTCTTGACCAGTGGTAGGGGTCTGTGTGTTTATACCTGGTAGGCTCTGACAAGGTTGTAAACAGCTAGGTGATCCTCCACCACTTTCTGAGACATTGCAGGTGTCTGTGACATGGTTCGACCCTGGAGAAGAGCAGACAGACGCCTTTCCCCAGCTTCTCTAACTGGACTGTTGGCTTGGGCGTTTCGGAAATAGGCATCCCAAGACTGTGACAGAAAGATTACATCTAAAATTGTTCAAGCAGTTTCAAGTTTCATATTTGTTTGCTTGTTTGTCTGTTTTGTTTGGAACAGAATTTGAATATCAGTCTGCAAAAACCTTGATGAATAACAGCTTATCTCTGTTAGCTAGAGATAAGGGAGGCATGATAGAATATACTACACCTTGTGAACGTTTTTGTGGTCCTCAAGCCAGGCATAGTACATCTCTTCCACATAGCTTGTATTGAGGGGTGCTCCTGAGGAACAGCATCGGTGAGGGTCCCACACACGAGCCCTCATCCACAGACCCCTGAGAGAGGCCAGGGAGTGAAACCGACTCATATCTGTTCAGCCTGAGGCAGGATCAACCCAGGTGATTAGTACAATGTTATGCATTTTAATAACAGCTTATGTACCAAATGTAGACAAAGATATTAAAGCTGCATCGTGTAAGTTCTGTTTGGCAAGAAACAAGCCTACAAAGGTAATTCAATAGTTTCATTTTGCAGGGGTTTTCATACATACAGTTCATTATCTGAGACCCATCATACGCCATCTTTATAAATCTTATCTCACAGCCAAAGTAAGCTGAAAGACAGTTTGGAGTACACCAGTGTTTCCTGATTTAGTCACTTTGTAACCAGATTAAGTAAGTAAAAATTAGCCAAAGTTTGATAGAACACTGTGTTGCCATACAATGCACGGACCAAATGACAGCCGACAGATAGCAAAATATACTTATCAAGTAACAAAATGCAACAAGAACACAAATTGACTAATAAATATATATACAAACTAGAGATGTTTATGACCAAATAGTGTGAATTTACTTTTCTTTCTTATTTTGTAGCCTGCTAGCTAGCTTCCATCAATCTCAGAGCTGCATGCAGCACAGCAGAGAGTAAATTCACATCACAGTTCTGCATGAACAGTACACTAAGCACAGAGAACTCTTTCCTGTTTAAACAGGAGTTGTTTTAGCTAGTGTTTTAGAAACTAGCTTAGACCTCAGCACCATCAGAAACACAATATCTCAGCTAGTCAGCTAACACTGTCTAAATCAAAAAATGTTTTGAAGGCAAGAGACGTTGTTCTTTCAAAATGGTCAATGTGCAAAGTACAATTTCTAATTCTCATAACAATTCAGTATTACAGCACCTTTGATAAAAGTATCAGTAAATTACAAGCTCTTATTGATCAATTCAACATTCTATACCATATACCACTCTATAAAATAATAGGCCAGCACACCAGTGATTAGCATTCAGACACATTATTTACTGTGCTGTTGTATGTAGCACACAATTTGCAACCTTGTAAAAAATATGTATATTGATTTGGTAATTTAACGTCTTAACTCCAAATGCCTAAGATTTACATCCAGCAGCCTAAATGCTTGCCTTTAAAAAATAAATAAACAAATTAAAGAAAAAGCACACTATATAGGTAAAATATTGCAGACAGCTCATCATAACACTTTTTTTTTTTAAACAATCTATTTCAGGTTTAGACCCCATTACTCAGCTATAATCAACTCCATTCTTCTGGGAGGGCTGTTCACTACATTTTGCAGTGTGGTTGTGGGACTCATCATTCTGCTACATGAGCATTAGTGAGATTGTTTTAGGGTGAGGAGCCCTGGTGTTCCATCAGCATTTCAGTTTATTTTAAAGGTGTTCAGTTGGGTTGAAGTCGGGTCTCCGTGCAGGCTATGAGTTCTTTCCCAGATGGAGCACAGGGCCATTATCATACTAAAACACACTCTAAAAAACGATTCGTTGGCTGGACAACCATTACTTATAAAAATAAATAAACTAAACACAAATAACAAAGTAATTTTAATTTATCAACCTCTACTTAGCATATAGATAGTGTCTGTAACATAAATATATAAGTTACAAGGTGAACCTAAGTGTATGCCTAAATATAATGAGAAAACATAAGTCATGTCAACTAGTATTAAAAATGCATCAAAACTAAGTAATTATAACATAATATTTTAAGTATATAACTGAGCCACGTGATATGCAAATCTGGAAAAAACTGGATCCATCTGGTGATGCACATGTGAAGGTGGAAAGAGGTAAGGTTAACTTTCTATAAACTAAGCAAAATATTTGATTTTGAGTTTTTGAAATTAAAAAACACTTGTTTGTAGTCTTAGGTGAAGATATTTTCTGAAACGCAAAGAGGCGAAGACGCTGAAAAGAGGTAAGATTTGTCGTTTTAACGTACATTCGTTTATTTGTGTTAATGCGTTTGTGACGTCAAGA
Organism: Tachysurus fulvidraco; assembly: GCF_022655615.1. NCBI lineage: Eukaryota > Metazoa > Chordata > Actinopteri > Siluriformes > Bagridae > Tachysurus > Tachysurus fulvidraco. The sequence goes on from NC_062521.1 coordinate 16,242,687, forward strand.
AATAAACTTTTTTTAAATTGAATTTCTGAATGTTACTTAAATACTTATGAAAGTCTAGTTTGTACAAATAAGTTATTGTATGAAAAGAGGAACGATTGTGCGACTGCTAAAAGCAGTGTGACTCCATCGAATGAATGTTCTAGTGGTTAATTTAATTATTTCAGAGAAATATGACCATGCATTGCGTTGGCACGTTTGCATTAAGATAATTCTGTTCCCGCCCTGGTCCGTGTAATATTAGGTCATTTTAGTATATCCAATCTTTTACTGAAAAGATCTATGTTAGTAAGACACTGCAATGTCTTGCCTATTCATACTAAATATAAAACTTTTAAATTTAAAAATATAAAATATATAAGATTAAATATAAAAGATTTTTCTCCTTCTAGTTCAGAGCAAGAAAGTGTTGCAAAGGGGGCAGCATGAAGGAAGTGTCCTGTTGGAAGTGAACTTGCATTTGTTAATGTGACACATTTGTTGTACATTCATGATGTGTGGTTTTAGGCTTCACCATTGCATTGCAGCCTGTTTAAAAAAATAAAGTGAAATGCTTTATTTTGTGTGATTTGCATGTGTAATTTATTTTAGTGAAGTGACATATGGTGACCCATACTAGGAAGTTGTGCTCTGTGTTTAACCCATTAAAGCAGCAGTGCAATATGCAGACCAATAGCTGATAATCTACAATAAGTTAAAATTTGACATTGGTTCAACTATATTAATTGTCTTTTTTAACATAAATGAGCTTAAATTTTAAGTTAACTTAACTTGCAATTACTTAGTAGATTCTATCATGTTACATATATTTTTAAATAAACAATGTTGTGTGTACCCAAAAATTTAAGTATAACAACGGTTTTCTTGTTAATTTTAAGTAATTTTTTTCCAAGTTGGGTACTTAAAAAGTGTGATGCAAAAATGGTGCATACATATTTTAAGTATATCCAACACATAATTCTTACCAGTGCATGTTTCAGTGAAGAGAACAGTTTAGAGAACTTTTTTTAGATTACTACATATGGGTGTGATGGACAGGTCTTTGGGCCATTTGGAGTATATACATATAAAATCACATGCATATAGATATGCAGGATCAGATATCAGATCAGGGTAAACTAGCTTTATTCAAGTCAAGCTTTTATTGTCATTTCAACTCTATATACGTAGCTGTTGTAGTAAGCAGTGAAATGAGACAATGTTTCTCCAGGATCATAACATAAAACAAAGACAGAGCTAGGATTTAGTAAGTTAGTCCTAGATACATAGTGCAACTGTGCAACCTGGTGGAAACAGTGCTAGGTTTTTTTATTTTTACATTTTATTTGGCATACACCACTGGTTTTCTTCCTACCTTGTGCACGAACTGGCTATTAGAAATTGGATTTTTTAAAATATTGGAACCGTTTTCTTATAATGAATTTATGATGATATTAATTGTAATATGTAATGAATCAGCAAATATCCATCCATTTATTTTCTGTCCTGCTTATCCTACATAAGATGCCACTCAGTCATCTTTATATTAGAGGAGGAAACCAGAGCACCTAGAGGAAACCTGTGATACATGAGGTAGATCACGAAAACCCTGCACACAGGATGGAGACAGGAATCAAACCCCTAAACCATATTTAACAATACAACACACTGTAAAAATAATACATACAGTATATTACGGATATCGTAGTGTTTATTTATTATGTAAGACTCATGAGTAGTTCATCAGAATATAACATCACACACTATAAAACACACTATCTGATGCTGAAGGACACGAATAAACAGCGATTTGCGCTTTCCTGCTTAAACCACACGGTTAGATTTACCGCATCTGGACTACAGCTGTTAACAGTAACACGGTGAATGCTAGCGGTTTGTTTACACTTTACCCCTTAGCATAGTTTGGTAAGAGAAACGTCACCTTGAAAGGCACTGCGAAGATTAAAGGTCCGTTTCAGCACCGATTTGGAGTTGAGTGATGTTTATGTCGAGGTGTTGAGTGTCTGTTAATCCCGCAATGTCAAATTGTGCTGAATCCCTATAGAGCATCACAGCAGCGCTGTACATGTAGCAGCAGGTCCGCTATAGTACAGAACAGGAAGGCAGGAAACACGAGGCCCGAACGAGCAAAATGGACCGATTGGAAGGAAGAGCTGAGGAAATTAGGACACTAAGAAGAACATGGCACTTGCATGCATTTGATTGTGTTAAACTTGTAGTACTGAAACGGAATGAACATGATCAGACAACTGTAAACACAAACCAATGACAAAAGTAGTTTTATCTGTTTATCTTCAGTACCTGCTTTATTATGGATAATGAGTGGCAGTGGATCTGGAGCCTTGAATGACACACCAGGCCATTACAGGGTACCATGAGGGGTGTGTGTGTGTGTGTGTGTGTGTGATTATATATATACACACACACGAGGCAATTTAGTATACTGTAGCACATGCAGTTGAAAATACACACAACCAAAAAAGGTTCAGCTATAACTACATAATTTGCATATACTTGATTTTATCTCACACAGAACTAAATAAAGTTTTAAATGAAGGGAAAATAGTGTCAGCTCAGTGTGCAAGCTTCATCTCAATCGTACAATTTTTTCCAGACAACAAGAGGCAAAAACAAAAAAAACAAAAAAAAAAACAAAAACAAAAAACTGTTTTCTTATTTGAATTACTTCACTTTTACACAAGTCAGTTCCTGTTGCCCTTACTGCAATATCATTATTTGCATTTAATCAATACCCCTGTACAAATTTTCTGTGGGTTTAAAAAAGGCACAGGCAAACAAGCAGGGTCAAGGAAATATCTTTTCATTTTTTAAATCCAGTCCTTGACAATGTGAAATTCAGAACTTCTTATTTCTTGGCATCTTGTGAAAGGTGTTCATTTTAAACTGCCCCGCTGGCAATGGCTAACAAAGGTTTGTGGAAATACTGCTTTTTTTTTTGGCATAATCATTTCATAACCGGCAACTGCTGACATTCTTTTTCTGTAGATCACATTTTGATTGCCATCAAAGTTAAAGCATCTTTAATGCCTTTCTCTGACATTTAAATTCCAATTATAGTTTGACTTACTGATTGCATCACCAGTCAGCATTTACAAAAATGGAAATGGATCTAGTTCTAAATCTCTGTAGTGAAAGAAAGAAATTGAGCAGAAAGGGTGAACAAGGTCACGCACACACAAGAAACAACAACAAAAAAGCATGGTCTAAAGTGCCTACAGTATATACACATACATAGAAAAGTGAATTAGGTCCAATTAAAAGCAAGACTGCTGTTTAAATGATGATTACTAAGCTGCTTAAAGGTGTTCAGAACAACAGTATTGAGTAATGGTCTACAATTTAAGCCCCTGACTCATAGTAATGCCTCCTGCTCCTGCTTGCCAGCCTACAGATCAGCGGTGATAAATGAACAGTCGAACAGTCTACATAAACTACACATAAGCTCTGCCTGCCATCTCAACATTCTACAATTACAAAAAAAAACACAGGTACTATTTTTCACCATAATTACATTGATATATTATAACTGATCACCAATAATTGAGTTCTCTATAAGCAGAAACCATGGTTTCAACTCTTCAAATCATGATTATTATCATGATCATATTGTGGACTCGCTCCTGCTGCCTTGTTTAACTGTACCCCACCAGGCAAAGATTACAGACCTGTACTGTATTTTTAGTCCATATTAATTCTGATAACCAGTGGAAAAAAATGATGCATTCAAAATGGACCTGGGTTTCACACAACTATAGCTAATAACGTCTATTGCTGATAAACGTTATATTTAGATTGAAATGTCAAACTTCTTAAGAGCAAACAGATTAACTGAAAGGTGTTTAACACATTTAATTGACAATATTAAAATATAATACAACTGAAAATGATTCACTACCTTTAAATAGTAGGTATAAATCAAGGAAAAAAAAACAAAAAACAAAAACAAAACACTCGCGCATATAAATCTTAAATTGTTTAAAAGTACATGCCGAGCTAATCAATTCAATATCGCAACACACCATTATACTGCAAATGCAAATTCTTTCACTGAACAGTTACAGAATTTCCTTTATTGTGTAAAATTTAACATATAATGAAAACTGAATTATAACAATACTTTTCTGAACCCCAAAAGATGTCTATACTTTGTTTTAATCAAGTGAATCTCAGCATTTTTATAGTTTTCATGCATACATTGTGATCTATATGGTTCTACCATAGAGTATAGAATCTGCTTATGTGCCCTACTAATAGTCCTCCAGTACAGATTAATGTTTTTTGTTTTTTTGTCAAATAAATTTAAAACAAACAGTTCAACACCATGTTGTAGATCTACGAATGTGTCTCTGGTATACAGGGAAACACAAGTACCCAGCAAGCAGGAGAACTGGTGCTCCACTCTCAGAGACAAACATTTAGTGTATTGTGACTTGAAGCATTTCCTGTGCTCAATAATGGTATACAGACGTCCATCACATCTCAGAAAATCACCTAAAAGATCTTTTCCTAGAGAAGAAGGAAGCACTAAGGATGCATGTCAGTTCATGACAGGCCAACATTAATGTCCATCTGGAGGAGAACTGGAGGCTGCAGTGGGCTCAGGAGGAGGATTTGAGCTGATCTGATCATAGATGAAGCCGTATAGACTGACATCAGGCCTCGGACTGTGACTGTTCTTCACCACCATATTAAAATACTGCTTCAGGAGGCCATATAGTTTACCTAAAAAAGTGACAGAGAGCGAGAGAGAGAGAGAGAGAAAGAGAGAGAGACCTCAATCAATAAGAGCATCATGGAGTCTGAACATCAACCATAAAACAAACAATAAATTAATTAATAAAAGCCAACAGGTCGTGGTGAAAGTTCTGAGCCGATTGAGTGCAAATCTCTAGACAGGCAAACAACCACTGCAAGGCTTGAGTCATCCATCTCACTGGATTGTGTCCTTTCTCTATTGCCACTTTAGATAAAAGCATCTACTAAGTTAAATAAAAAAATGCAACAAAATTCCAGATCTGATAATAGACTATATGATCAGTAAGGAATAAGAGCAGATCATGGATTCCTCTCATACCTCAACAATTTGGTACTGACTAATTTTTTTAATGAAAGAGCAACATTATGGGCCTAGAGGTATTTCTCTGGTTTCAGAGCATATGGCGAGTAATGGAGACATTCTTCCATCTTCACACTTATGTCTGGGTTTTTCAGCCAACACTGTATCCAACAGGACAAAGACAAGTCAACAGAAAGTCAAATAGTATATGAAGTTTGTTTAACTAAAAGTGAAATATTCATTGGCGCTTGGAAAAAGATCAGGCAAGTACAGATTTGTGTGAAAGGATTTGCCTGTATATTTATGGTCTTTATGAAGGTTAAGCAAAATCTGAACATTGTAGGTTTTTGATATTGAAGTTTTGAGAAAAAAATGCCTTTGTTTCAGAAAGCTTGCCCTGATGTCAGAGGATCAGGCCTGTTTTAGGATGGCTGCCATGAAAAACCGTGTTCTTACCCACTGTCACGTTTTTATCCGTCAGAAACGTGTGTAGATCATGAACGTCCCTCATGAGAGCAGAGTCGCCGAATGTGAAATAGGCCACATCTCTACCAGCCTCTGCTGCTGCCATTAGCTGCAGCAAGGCTGCGAAAACAAAGTCACATGTCATTAAACTGTATTAAGATTCACAAACCAATCAGTGCTAATGCACCATATGCTGGGGTGCACTGGCTAAACATTCATACGCAACTGCTTAACGTAATAACATTCATTATTTAGAGCAATCCAAAGAATAAGAGGTACATTTTATGGATCGTCCACACAAACGTATTATTATTACACACATACATTACTTAAGAAATAATAAGGAACTGGCTTTCATTTTTTGTTCCAAGCTCTTAGCTTTAGAAAATATGAGTGACAGGTCCTTTTTTAAAAGTAAATAATCCACAGCTAACATTCCTTATTAAGACATTCAATCTTAGTCATCCAGCATCAAACAGTCTGCGAATACGTTAAATATTTTAAAAGGCTTGATACAGCACCCATTGATTAATGAATAACGTGCTAATGAGAACCGCTGCTTACAAAGTAATCTGTAATACCGCCTTCCCTTGACATGGAAATACTCTTATGTATAAGTAGCTAAAAAGGGTAGTGTAAAAATAACTGTATATTAAGCTGCATTTCTAATCCTGCTGGTAAAAGAGCCAAAGCCGTGAGGGATTATGATACAGAAAATAGAAACTTATTTTCAAAGGTGATGATCATTTCACTTACAATGAGACTATAAAGACTACAGAGAAAACAAAGTTATAGCAGAGGCTGAACAATCAAACCTTTAAGTGAAGCATTTGTCATACTTGTGGCAACTCATTTACTGTTGAAGCTGATCAATATAAAAGAGAGTTGTAATTACCTCTAGATAAATAAATGATTCTGAGTCAGGTAATTAGATTAGATAAAGCAGAAGAAAGCTCCATTTTAATCTCTTGTTTATAGAATCTAAGTAGCTAAGTAGCCTGGAATATAAAGCACATGAGAGGGATGTGTGACCAAGCAGAAGAGCTCTCATAAGTGCCTGACTCGAAATACCATATTGACATTCTATAATTGAGTTTTAATTAACCAAGTGAAGTAGCTAATGTGACATTTTAAGTAAATATTGACATTCTGTAGATAATAAAAAGACTTTTAATAAGTACTTATGATAGCTTCATGAAATGATCATGATTCAAATGATTGCTAAGAACCAGGAAGCAGCCCTCTGGAGGTGCTGATAACATCCTCTTCATTCAGACATCACACCTTATTCACGGCAGACGCTATTAACATTAAACACTAAGTGGATTTTTTTTTTAATTCATCACTCCTTAATTGGTGATTTTCAATGTGAAAACCAGATGTTCAATTATGTAGCACGCCCTGAGCCAATTGGCTGCTTTACCTTTGAGTCGTGTGTCTCCCCCGAATGCACCACATCCCCAGTTTCCTGTGGCAATGGCTGAGAGGTTCTGGGTGTCTACACCGTGCCGCACAAACCCACAGTACGCCTGACAGAGAAAGAAAGCGCGCGCGCACACACAAATTGTAAGCAGCAGTAACCCTCTGGGAAAGTAACCATGGGGACATGCAAAAGTGGATGCACAGACAACTCTGGATCCTCAGAAGGATTACAGGTCAGGACGCCGTCAAATTCTGTTGATCATATTTTAGGCAAAGGAGACGATGGAAACACAATTACCTTTATCAAAAATGCAGGGCAAAAAACAGCAGTTCAATCACAGCTTTAGTTCACTTATTTGCAAAAGACAGACTAAATTGATTTACATCCAAAACTCACTACTGACCTTGTTGAGTTCCCTTGTGAATTTCTCAGGGTGGAATTGCTCCATGTAGTGTCTGTACTTCAACGCATCCACTGCCACAATCTCTGTACATCTTCTCTGCCACTCATCCCTGAGCAGGAAGGAAGGGCATTATGATCAAACACTAAAAATGGCTCCTATGGTAGATTTACAGAGCAGAGGAGGAGAATTTCATAAATTCATTTAGCTAGCCCACTGGACAAGTGAAAGCTCCAGTGTGCTTGGTTAGTCCCATGTTATGACTGCCCAGGTTTCCAATAAACTAGGCTAAAAAGCTGCAACAAAAATACTTTAGCTCCAACATATGATGAGCTAAATGGAAAAAGCAGGTGCTTTGTACCACAGAGACATATATGGAATATGATTATTATAATCAAATGAAAAAATGTTCTTTGCAAAAGTCATTAGGAAGGATAAGTGACAGAAAAAAATGCTAGTTAATATTAAATAATATTATACAATAGCCAAATTAAAGCCTGATCTTCTGCAGGGCAGCTGTGAATAAAATAAAATAAACAAAACAAATCAACACACAGTTCTAACATCGAAGCCTAATCTGACTGTCCAGAATTTGTCCATCACTGCTGGATTACAACACCAAAATGCCATTATCTACAACAATGAAACACAATTATCTAAAAACAATGTGCTTCATTCTCAGAGCTGAACCTTTTATACTGACATGACACGCTCAGTTCAAGAATCCAGATTTCATAGGAGATAAACTGTGCTATGCCAAGCTGTCTCTAAGTATGTTAAAGAAAATCTAATTCGAATTTTGTGATCTTTAAATTTTCTGCAGAATACATGGAGCCACCCTTGTTTCTGAACCTTTAATTTTGACTTGCATATGATATCCATGACAGAGGCTACTTTCAGTTGTATGCTCCTTGTTAAACATATTTATCCTGCTTGACATTACGAACAAACAATGAATACTGATGAATAAACTGACCAGAACCAAAATATTTCCTATTTATGTTTTGTGTACATATACATATAAATGGAACAGGCCTATATATGTGGTCAGGCTAAATATTTTTTCAGGCTGTAATTTAAAAGTTTAATTGGAAAAGTAAAAAGCCTAGCATTCGATGACATATTTACTCTACTGATTACCTTGGTGTCTCATCTTTGTGGTTGGCCTTCCATCTGTAGCTATCTGCATAGCCAGAGTACTTACTGTACTGCTCAGTGCCTGCACACAAAGAAAACAAAACAAAAAAGTATTAAAATACTTTTAAAAACACTTTGTTGCCAGCAGGTAGCATCAGGTAGAGGAATCATTTTAAACCACTTTTTATGAAGTGGATTCATTCATTCATTCAGGCAGCCAAAGTAGGGCCCACAGAGATACAGTGATAAAAGTTTCAGTGATTCAAAGTCAGCCCATTTGGTAATGCACACAATGAATGCACAAGTTTGATTCCATGCAATAGTGCCATGGATCAAACTCTGTGGTCCGAATCACTTTTCACCTTGATCCAGTTATTCATTCATTAAGGTGATGCCTGTGGAGGCAACAAGCTGATCCAGGAGGACCTGCAGACACTACCAAACTAACAGTAACGTATAAACTGTTCAGCGGCCTTGGGGTCCTGTAAGGTGCCCAAACAACTGAGCTCCTCACCTAGTCATGCCATGCAACCTAATTTACATAACTAGTGTAGTTTTATTGTTTCTGTCATTATCCAGAACTCATGACTATCCTGTTGGGACAATCAGACAAAGAGTGACCCTAATGACCCCCATGAAAGGTATAAAGTCTACACAAACACTGATGATTAGGGTAACCAGAACCAAACTGTGTCCACATTGGTGTTTGCATACATAACCCACAAAAGGGCAACATAGAGCCAGTTCATTAGCTGTGATCAAGATGAAGGGTTGGGGTCAGGTAGTATTAAGCCACTAGTGAGGAGGACATATGATAGATAGTCTTAAATAGATTAGACCATTACAGAAAGTCTTCTGAACAGATCACGGGTCAGATTTAAAAAAGAAAGAAAGAAAGAAAGAAAGAAAGAAAGAAAGAAAGAAAGAAAGAAAGAAAATAAAAGTAAACAACTACAGAGTAGTAATTGGCCTCTACTTTGCATCAGATCACATTAACTGTCCAACTGGATCTAATTATCTTCATTATCTTTACATGATTGAAATATTTTCATTGTTAACATGTGACCCCAACAACACAGGACAAACAGGTCCTTCTCAGCGGTCAGCTGAATCTGAGTGAGTGGGAGATGGCATGGGTGGATGAGGAATAGCTTGATCTATCAGCAAACTGCTCCTTATAACAGAAGCCAGCCTCTTCACACGCCTGTGAGCAAGACATGCAAGACTTTATAAAACCTCTCCCACTTCACAATCTCCACCACAGAAATCATTTTTCTTCTTTGTTTCGAAATCTGCCAAGCTACCAGGATTAATCAGACAGAGAGCTCTCTAAAGTCTAGCTTTCTCTCTCACCAGTATTATTTCATGAAGTAAAAGATTCATTGTATCTTAAGAGAATCACAAAGACTAATACAGAATGAAAGGCAAAATAATGACAAATATTTCATGCATAAACAAACAAACATTAGATGTCGACATATTTATACGATTTCTAAAAACAGATAAAGATGTAAAGTGAACAAAGTGCAAAATAGTGCATGCACATACAGTAGACATGATGCTAAGCATGTAGCTTGATATCCATGGTTATGTTGGTACCAAAAGATACAAAATGTAATCTTATTAGACAATCTTATATACAACAGCTGAGATTTAGATCTATTCCATGTACCGCCCATCACCAGATGTTTCTCAGGGTACAACTAGCTAGTGATGGCAGGGTTTGAGTCCCTCTCACACGCCCACAGCAGCAGCAGGCACCTTGTTGTGATGTGGAGGCTGTAGTGAGAGATTGATGTGTTTAGGATGCAGGACACTAACTCATGACCTAGGCTTCTCTTCAGAGCTCCTGCTCAGTAAAGGAGCAGTTTCTACAGAGTGGGGAGGGTGTGTGTAGTGTGTCGACTCAACACAGTGAGTTGAAGGGTGAAAAATAAGGCAATTCGGCTGGGGAGAAATGAGAAATAACAGGGCAGCCTGGAGTGAATCAATGTAATGGATTTACGTTCAAATTGGATGGAGAAGGGAATGGTCGAAGAATGAATGGAACCCAATGAATACATAGGCTTCGGTGAGCAATGGCAAATAACTTACTAAGGAAAAAAGTTACAGATGGTCAACTCAATTTACGGAGAGAGAAGTGCTGAATACTCGATGGTGGTACAGAACGAATAACTGACTGAGTGCTGCTTATGTAAATTTTGATTAATTGCTATATCACCAAGAAAGTTTATCAATGCTAAAATGAAGCTGGAATATCAGATTGAGGAAGTGTTTACATCTGAGGGCGAATTAAACTACTAACCAGACTATTAAAGTACAATTCAGGGAAAAGGAGCAGACCGCTGACTTGGAGGATGAGATTGATCAAAAGAATGAAGTAGTAAGAAAGAACATCAGGAAAGGAGGAGCAGATGTCCGTGTGTGTCTGAAGCAAAGCAAGATTGAGAGACGGGGAGCAAGAGACAGAATAAAAGGAAGAAGAGATGAAGAAAAATTGTGTGAAATCAAGTCATTTGTTTACCTGTGATGATAAGGCACTCGTTGTGTTCCAAAGCCTCAGTAAAAAGACGTGAGACGATAAGTTCTGGGTTGATGAGAAAGCGAATCTCCTCCTGAACCAACCCTAGTCCTGTTACCCCTCCTCCTACCATCCTGTTAGCAAAGTCCACCTGTAGAAATAAGACACACACACACGTTGAGTGGCAACAGAAACAAAGATCATTATTATACATTTCTAAACAATGATCAGCTATCCTGAAAACAATCTGAATTTGCTTCCTTTTCATTGTACCCTATATGTCTACAAATGCAAAGTGTAGAACTTCAGAATTTCATATTTAGTTTGGCAAAGTTTGCACTTAATATAAAAAAAAAACATCAAATTTTGTTTAAAAGGGGGAAAAAACCCGAGAGATATCAGCGTTTGATTTATGAAACATTCACAACACCACAAGCAGTGATCCGAGCACAGATGATCAATCAGCTTCAGCTGTGTGGACACGAGCTCCTGTAAGATTATTTATCCACATGTCAGATGCACAGGACAAACCAGTTTAACCAAATGTACATCTCATTTACATGAGGCACGTACCACAGTTTAATGCAAGGTAATGTATTCAGTATTATTCTTATCCAGGATACGGGGGAGTAAATCAAACAGGAAATCATCATGTCCGTCAAACTAATATAGAGGTGGCTGTCATGAATAAAATGATTCTTTTCTGCAGCCATAAAATGTTACATTAAAATCACAAAATTTTGTAATAACCTCCAAAAACGAGTGATGTCCACAGTGAGAGGCTACATAGTCCAGTTAGTGATGCTTGGTGCCAAATGCCTGATTCACATTTACAGAAATTGTAAATTCTCATCTTTTAGATCATTTATTTGATTATCATCATGTACATATAGTACTCAAGTTGCAATACTAAGCTTCAATTACTGATGACATTGATTTTTTTATTATTTAGCCTAAAAAAAAATTAACATACATAAAAACTGAACGCACACACAGACAGATAGACAGGCAGACAGACAGACAGACAGACGCACGCACGCATACAGACAGACAGACGCACGCACGCATACAGACAGACGCACGCACGCATACAGACAGACGCACGCACGCATACAGACAGACAGACGCACGCATACAGACAGGCATACAGGCAGACAGACAGGCATACAGGCAGACAGACAGACAGGCATACAGACAGACAGACAGGCATTCAGACAGACAGACAGGCATACAGACAGGCATACAGACATACAGGCATACAGACATACAGGCATACAGACATACAGGCATACAGACAGACAGGCATACAGACAGACAGGCATACAGACATACAGACATACAGGCATACAGACATACAGGCATACAGACATACAGGCATACAGACATACAGGCATACAGACAGGCAGACAGGCATACAGACAGGCAGACAGGCATACAGACAGGCAGACAGGCAGGCAGACAGGCATACAGACATACAGACAGGCATACAGACAGACAGGCATACAGACAGGCAGACAGGCAGGCAGACAGGCATACAGACATACAGACAGGCATACAGACAGACAGGCATACAGACAGACAGGCATACAGACAGACAGGCATACAGACAGACAGGCATACAGACAGACAGGCATACAGACAGACAGGCATACAGACAGACAGGCATACAGACATACAGACAGGCATACAGACATACAGACAGAAAGGCATACAGACAAACAGAATTTGTTGGCGGTGTTGTCTGAAAGGTGCCATTACTAATCATTAACAAGAGACTAAGGGTTCCTGGATCTTGCTGCAGCGTGAAGCTGTTCTGCAATAGAGGAACAGGAGCAGGCCATGCTGCTGGCTAGTCTCACTGATCAGGTGACTCAGTTTGGGGTTGGGTTGCTGAAAATCTTTTCAGCACTACTGACAGACTGTCAAGCCCTGCCCTAACTTCCAGAAATACCACCAATCTGCCCTGCAGGACCTCAGAGCCACCCCAGTGGGATCTCCCAGTGTTGCTCATGTGTGTGCATCAGCTGTCAGCATATGCTGTATCCGGACAGAGGAGAGGGGAGAATGGGTGAGCTGGCATGACAAAGGTAGACACTCTGGCTGCAGCGGTGTCAAGATGCTGAAACGCAACGTTGGGGTGAGACTGGAGATCACATCAACACTGACATCATGTGACAATACAAAAACTGAAGTGAACAAAACACATCAGCTGTAGTTCAAGAGCAACAGAAAAACACAGCACCAAACAGCTAAAGCAGGAACATGTCCGTTTTGGACATTTAGAATTCAAACTCCATTTAAAAGAAACACCAATACAGCTGATAAGCTTTACCAATATTAGACCACAACTTTCATGTTTGCCATTTAAGTAGGATACTACAATGCTGTTAAAGCATATTTGATTGTTGATTGAAAGAATACACACACACTACTGAGAATGATCTACAATACAAAGTGATTCTTTATATTAGTAATAAATCCATATTCATTAAAAGCTAAATATCTTGTTACACCATTGGTACAGTGTACTGTAGTAATATTTGCCACACTGTGACTTCTGCAAAAGGAAGGAAGACAAAGTATAAAATGGAGCTGCATGCCTGTTGAGTACAAACTTAATATAACCGTTATATGCATTATTTATCCAACTATTCTGACCATATCTCTAGCAATCACAACACTACGATGCTTCCTTATATTAAGGGAAACTAAATAAATGATGTGTAAGAGCAATAGTTATAAGTTTAAAGGCAGTCAACTTTTATACACAAGTTGCCTGAAATCTTTCATGAAGCTTTTGATAACTCAAGCATTCTTACATTTCTCACGTGGATGAATCTGTGGTTACATGATAAACTGAGCAGTCAAATGCTGCCTCACTGCACATGGTATATGACAAAACCACAAAAAAGAAAAGTGTATCATAAGTAAAGCTCTTCTGACTACTGCAAGGTCTTTTACTGTTTATGGATTTTCTTGACAGAATTAAACATCTACTCCAAGACCTTCATTGTAAATATAATTGTTTTCCAGTATGGGGAAATATTTTCTATGATAAGCACATTTACAGAGATTCTATGCAGATATAATGTTGAAACCAGATTTAAGACAATCCCACTTTTTGAAATAAAGACTCTCTCTCATGTTTATTTGTTTAGGAGAATAAGGCATAACCTGTGTATGCTGTAAAGTGCTCACCTGCAGCATGCCATATCCCTGATCCTCAATGGTCCCCTCGAAGGAGATATGAAGCCGTGTGAGCCGTGTAGCCAAGCTGAGAGGAGAGAATTACAAGAACCCAATGTCATATATTCAAAGCAGCCCAGTCACCTGGCAACCTAAATCACTAGATCTGCTATAAATACTGTATTTGGAGAAGAGGACAAATGAGTTGACTATTTATTTTGACTTTACACAAGATGTATTTGTCTTTAAATCATGTGGAAGTTTTTCTGGGTCTCACAGTGTTGGGTATCTGATACCAATGGGTAATAATCTATTAGGTCCTTAATGGAAAGCTCTGCTAGAACTTCATTCAAGTGAAGAAAAAGGCAGACAGATGAGTAGAAAAGTCAAGGTCCAGCTATTCCCCAACACACTAATCAAAACTGCTTAGTTAAATAGTTCATCTATTCTCTCATTTGGTCACTAAAGGTATCCCTCCAGGTTCTATAATAAGCTCTATATAGTTCTCTATATTTATTACTTTATTCAGTGCTATAAACCTTTTTTTTCTCATCTATATGCCATGTAACTATATATATATATGCCTTCCACTATATTAACACCATTCTCCAGCATGCATTTATATTTACCTTGAATTTGCAATAAACACCTTTAAGCAAAGATCGTGCAGTTTGGGATGTTGGGAGCTGTAGCTCTTCTCCCTCTTTAGACCACAACAAAGTAAAAAGCTACATGCAGAAGTCCCCTATAGAAACTTGACCCCATTTACCATTCTGCTATACAGTCTGACACAAATGCTCATCAATGCATTGTAACCTGCACTCAAATAGCCCCCCATACATATTCACTACACTATCGACTGGTTCTCTTGAAAAGACTCTTTTTGGTCAGTTCCTTCCTTACTTATTACACATGGGAATGCTAGGGTCTCTCTTTATTGAATTAAAAGTTTCCAAATCCAATGCCATTTAGTTTGCCATCATATCGGACTGCTGTTGCAAAGAACACTGGAATCCCCTGAAGGGGAAAAAGTACTGAAGAAAAAATGTAATTAAAGCTGAAAAAATAATGTAATTAAAGCTCATTCCTATTTTTGTACTCAATATCAATTCTTACTTCAGCCCTTTCAACACTATGCAAAATTTTGACTCATTATTGGTTGTGATTAACTATGAATGCAATAAAACCTTTGCTCCAGTTACTAATGGAAGCTGTAAGACTGCAGCCTAGGTTTTTATGTGATTCCAAGCACAAGTAGTTCAGTGGTCTGAGATTTTAATAAGCTAAAAAGACAGACAGATCAACCTGTGTAAAGTAGATTTTTACTTCCTGCTCCTTCACTCAGCTTCCAGGCTGCACTGCCTGGGGAAGCAATTGGCCTGAGAGTCTACACAGTGCCACGCTTCATTTATCAAGCGAGCAGTGAGTTTGAAGGCATGATCTCTCTGAGTGGATGGCGAAAGATATGAGTGAGGCTCTTAAACTGGTTCACATTAAAAAATAAATAAATAAATAAATAAATAAATAAATAAATAAATATATTTTTGCTGCATAGGTCAAACACTCATTTTACATTTCCTACAGCACATACTACATTTGTATTAATATTTGAAAGTACCTTTCCCATTTAGGAAAACTGTTTAGGCTTTGTCTTGTAAATGTCACGAGACCAGTGAGTTCTGAAGGTGAAACAATAAACATGTAAGTGCAAGCCTCAATAATGTGAAAATGTACAGATCATTTAGGTTAGTCTGAATGCCAGGCTTACTTTCAGTGGTGACTCTTCGGAAATAACAAAGAAGAGTTCTGAGTTTTTCAATCTTCTGATGGGCGGATCCCTCGAACAATCTGTAGGCAAAAGAGACAAAACAGAGTCTTAAAACATCTCAAATAGAACAATGAAAATGAGAGTGGCATCATGAGACAAGATTCTTGTCCTCAGAGACGTCCATGCTGGGTCTCATTTCCCACAGACACACATGACCAATTCTAATGCTTGCTCGTGGAGCACACGTCTCCTCACTTAGAACAAAAATCATGGGGCTGCTGTCCTCAGGCTAAACGATACACTTATGTAACACTGCACAAAAAAACGACAGCCAGAGGAACACAACCTCCTTCTCTTAAAAGCCATTAAGGAGTTGCTGGTCTGCTTTGGAAGTCTGAAATAGCCAGACTAAAAGTCTTCCAGTTTGGCTTTCTGTATTCAGAACATCATGGTCTTCAAGCTAATCATGCATTAGAACAAGAAGTGATGCTTCTTTCAAAGAATATAAGACGAAATAGAAGAGAAAATAGCTTAATAAAATAAGAAAAACAATCTGATGCATTAAAAGCCCTTCATGGAGAATGAAAAAAAAATATGATAGAATTGGTTTATGTACATGGTTCAAGAAGGAATCGTCTTTAAAAAAAACAATGCATACAGTAAATGCACACTGATTAAATACAGCCCCTTATTTAGTCTCAGCATGTGTCATTTATTGAAACACCAAGACATGTCAAAATTGTATTGGCAGTAATTGAAAATGATAAATTGTACTAATTTAATACATTTGAAAGACTCCTACAATAATGATTTCACTTATTTATTCTCAACTGACAGTTGAACCCAAGCTCAGGACCGAACCATGAACTCTGGAGCTGTGAGGTTACACACTAGAGGTCTTCTCGGGTCTAAAGAAATGTACCCGACCCGAGGTGACCCGAATCACTTTTTACCTGAACCCGACATGCATAATTTTATTTTTTTTTAAAAGAAAGACCCGACCGAAGACAAAGCCGAAAAAATTAGACTATAGTCCGCCCCGACCCGTTGGCAATTTTTTTTTTTTGGACCCGAATGTTGCTTAACTCTACACTAAAGTAACCGCTACAGAGTGGACTCAAAATTAATTGACAGGTCTTTTTCAACAAAAATTAGCTTACCGCCAGCCACATGTCACAAGCGGTCTTGGCAAACAGAGGAGAGGCTGGAAAAGAACTCGAGTCGATGCACACACAGGTGATATAGTAGTTCGGGTCTTCTCGGGTCTGTTCCGTAAAAACACATTCATTTTAAATTACCCGAGACCCGATGCCGCTATTATTATACCTGACCCGTGTTCGAGGCACACGTGAAAATTATAGACCCGAAAATTATAGACCCGTTTTCGGATCTAAGTGGACCCGTGAAGACCTCTACTACACACTGAATCCTAATAACATTCTGATCTACCTGATTACAGAAAATACCAAACTGACATACAGTATACAATATATATACAGGTCTAAAAGCCCACCAGAAATCCAAAGCTCTACTGTGAGGAATTTTGCACAGAAAAATGCCTTCTCCTCAATGGTGTCCCCTAATTTCTAAAGGAGGGGGTGGGGCAGAGAACCACTGTACTGGCATGCCAATATTTAGCATAATATAACTACATCTCTGAGTGCCAGTCTATCCAGCATGTCTTAGAAGAAAAAAAAAAGAAAGAAAGACATTGACAGGTCTGCCAAATAAGCAATCTCTAAATTGCCTTGTGCTTGACCGTCGTGCAGCATGAGCAAATAAGTAAACTGATGGACAGTCATTCAATTAGAGTGGGCTGCACCATAATGATCTGCATGTCTGGAATCTCTACTGTCTTTGGAAAGCCCTTCTCCTATTGGCTGGCTCTTGCCATGGAGCAGAATAAGAATCTGATGCACTGACTGAAGTCCCTTTGCTGTGCTCATCTAAATAAGCCATCTGACTTAATGCTGCAATCACTCAGGCAATCGCAATCCAACTCACTTTAGCCATCTTTAGCCAGGGGAGATAAAAACCCAAAACAAATAAATGACTATAATGGGAATGTAGGGAACTGCAGCAGTGTCTGGCTTTGTCCATGCAGTCTGTGCAGTGTCTAAGAGAAAGTACACGAAGCAACATGCTTTATGGATGCAGATTTCTTTCTGTGTAATATGAATATTGCTCTTCACCAAACCATTTTTACACACAGAGCAGTGATATCCATCCAGCCAGGGACTTTATTTCATTAACTTAAAACCAAAGGTGGTATATAAGATTCCATGAGAAACTGGATAAGGTCTAACAAGAAATGTGTAAGCACTGCTGGTATCTAATGATATCTTAACAGCATTTTAACCCATGTGAATTCAATTAGCCTCAATATTATTGCAAACAGACACACAAAACATGATCAGCTGAGAACAATGTAGAAAAAAAAATTAAAAAATAAAAAAAATTAATAAAAACAAAGCAAAACTGTTAAAACTGTCTGGAAAAGTAAAACTGTACTCCATTAAAAAGCAAAAATAAAAAAATAGGTGAAAAGGTTTCATAAAGAAGTCCTGTAATGTCTCAACAAATAGCAGATAGATGCCTGTCCACTGTAGAGACCTCAGTAACACATCTCTATTAAGGTAAATTAATATACTGAGCCAATAAGATATTTTAAAAAAAAAACAAAAAAAAACAGACTTTATTGGTGAACCATTTATCGGTGGTTCTCTGTATCGGCTGACAATTAAGGATTCATTTGCAGTAACGTACCAGAAAAGAAAAATGGTATAGTGCCATATTTATATAGAAAGTTTCATTTACATTATGGCCACAACTTTGGTTGCTTGAGATGTGTTTAATTTCAATGTACACAATGAGCTACACAAATTTGACTAATATTACACTTTACTTCAATCTTGCACCAAATGTACCGGAGTCACCTGTATTAGCCGATGTTATCTTCAGTGAATTCTCAAAGCAAAGAGCTGGAGACCTCATTAATTAGAACATTTCACAGCATATCACCTTACAGGCAGATGACACAATCATTTAATATGAAGCTAACTTCATATTAAAAAATAACTATCGTGACACCTCAGTGGCTCTGAATTTAGTAAGACAAAGGGCAGCAACGTCAATGCAATAATAGAATAGAAATATGTACCACACATACAGCATGAACAAACTATACATTTTCTGAAACGGCTCTCTTATAGAAAATAAATTAATATAGGTTTGAAACGATTCCTCGAGTAATGTGAATACTAAATAATCATCGTAAACGGACTTCATCTTTTTACTGTAACTACACATGTAGCACTGTGTTTCCCTGTGTACCGTTATTACTGACGCACAACCCGCTAAACTCTGAACACGTGATTAAACACAGACGCTGCAAAGAGAAAAATAGTGGAACGGTGGAGAAAGCGGCTAATTGGCGAGGAGAAGATTCAGAAGAAAGAAAACGACGGAGTTTCCAATACGTTTGTAATAATTTCAAACCAAAACAGAAAGAAAACTCTGTACAGTTTGTTTTCTGTAAGATTGAACTGGCGTACCACAAAAGTCTGACCACAATGCCCCTTGAAGAGCTTATACAGCTTACACAGTACAAAAATTGACGTTTAAAACAAAAGACATTATTGCCAAATTCTACATTCCACCAGAGAATGTAATATGGCAATTAAATGTAGTAAATTGGTTTAGTTTTCACAGTTATTAATGTATGCAATATTACTTCACACACAATGTATTCAATTTCAGCAATAAAAATGTTAATTTTTCCAAAACTAAACAAATTATTTGTTCCTTTTGAGTAACGTGTCTTATTTTCTCTTGCATAAATAGCATTCGTCTTTAATAAAGAAAAAGTACTTCTTAACTGATTACTCGATTAATCGCTGGAATAATCGATAGAATACTCGATGACAAAGAATCGATAGCTGCAACTCTACATGAATCTTTAATTTTAAAAAAAAAGTATACTTAAGCAATTGCTATTAGCTGCACACAAACAGATAAACATTATTTGGCCAGTTTGGTTATGGTAAACTGTAATTAAATTGTCAGTATGAATGGATGAGTGGAACAAAAAGCTGCACCGTAAATCATTGTCTTTAACAAGCTGAAATACACAAAGATATGAACCACTTTGAAGTGTTTTTAAGATTAGATATTGGGGTAAAAAGTCTCGGTGATGATAAAGCACAAAATATGTGAGCAAGCTAAACCACTTCTAAGATCAATATCTGTACCTTCCAATATATAAGAGCTTTCAAAAGCCATGATGCTTTGAGTAATGATAAGAAATGGTGAGTTACCTGTAGAAATTAATCTCAGGGTAGTTGTAGTACTCAGACTTGCGTGAATTGCGCCTGGGGAACGTACAGAAAAAGGCGTTGGCCAGCAGGCAGGCAATTTGTTCCTGAGACATAGTCAGGGACTGATTCATGTTCTGCTTAAGCAGGGGGATTGGCTGCAAAAACGAAAAAGAGAGTGAGAGAGGGAGGAAAATGTAATTAGTTTAGCAACTGACCAAACAGCACGGCAGAATTACATTAAGCAAATGGCCAGGAGTAAGTACAGCACCCTGCTGACTTTTACCATAAACCAGCAGCAGGTATCAAGTATCATCTTCCATGAACGGACTTAAAGACCCTCTTAAGGCCAGCACACGACTAATCAATAGAAACATTAATAACCAGTACATAAAGTGCAGCTAAGCCAGTCAGACCTGGGAGTTTCTCGGTTCATCTGTAAATATGTGACCAGATTTATCTGCTTTTCTATAGCATGGATTTAGAGCAAGTAACAAAAATTTTCAGAAATTCATTTACATGAATCAATAACTGTCTTCTCACTTAATAAACCAAGTTATACAATAAATTGTGTGTGTAGAGAGAGGTGCCTTAGAACCTGCCTGTATATCTCAATAAACTCTACAGGGAAATGCTACTGTGGCTAGTGAGATCAGCTGCTTTTAAGGCCAAAATATTTACGTGGACTTGTGATGTATCCTGACTTTCCTTAAAATAGGAAAGATCTGCCAAGTACCAACATGTTGTACAGATGAACAGATAAAGTGCCACAAACACTGACAAGCTATAACTAAGTCTGTCTTTGGAAATGTTCAAAGAGAATCTGGTTTCGACTAGAGCTGTGAATCAGTACTGGGATCCTGTGGGATCCCAAAAAAATAAATAATAATAAAAAAGGGTATTGTTCAGCCAAAGCTCTCTTTGATTCCTGAGTGTCAAACCTGAGCACTATCATCATCGAAAGTAATTATGTGTGTTTTCACTGGTAGTGGTTTAAAAGAAGAAGCTCCCGCTTGCAATTTCATGAATTCAGGTAGTGTTCTGGGCAAATTCTGAAAAAAGCTGTAGCAAAAACTGTGCATAATATATAAACACATTACAAATGCAGTGCATAATAAGGTCAAATTGAAAACGCTATTATAAAACGCATGCTTGGTTTTGGAAGCATTTGGCAAATCATTCTCAAGAAACAGTTTTAAAGCCTCAGGATATCAATACAGGTGCTGGATGGTTTCCTTTGGCCTTCATTAGCTCTGCTTCTAATGAGGCTGGTGCAGATGTGGCAGTGTACTTCACTAACCACCTTCTTCACCCAGCAGCCCCGAGAGCCTGTTAACAGAGAACAGCCGCACATACGCACACCTGCCTCGGCCACTTTCATCCAACTCTCTCATTTGTTACCATTAAAAAGATAATGCTTGTTACACAGACAGAGTGTGAAGATACATTTACAGCATTTGGCAGACACCCTTATCCAGAGTGACGTACATACACACACACACACAAACACACACACACATACATACATACATATACACACATATATATACGACAAACAGGGAAGGAAGTGCAAGTGTTTCATGAATAAGTAGGTCTTCAACCATTGTTTGAAAATAGCCAGTGACTCAGCTGTCCGGACCCCTAGGGAAACTACAATAATGACTATGTTACTCTAAAGTGTGTGTGCAGGACGTACCTGGGTACAAATATGGGGTGCATTCAGGGCTAATGCTACCATCTTTGGTAGCGTAACATCAAACAGATACTGTGCCTCTGTGTGCTCCAGGCCCTGTGGATGAGAAATTAAGCTTTTACTGGCTGTATTATATGTAGGGTTTGTTGAAAACCATAAAACATAAAGAATGAAACCTACAAAATCTAAATGCATTTACAGACACTGACAGAGTGCATCACTGCACTCTTATGAAAGAGCAAGCATCGTTTTCAAAGACTGACCCTGAATGACCAATTTGACTGACTTTACAACGGTAGAAATCTAAACATAAAACAGTTTCTGTATTGGAAACAAAAAATTGTTAATGCACTAATTTCTTCATGTACTATTTATTCACTTATTCAGCTTCATTTTCTAAACACATATACCTCAGTGGTCTTATTATTAGTGCCCTCCTCCAAAGAAGAGAAATTTATAAAATAATAATAATTATTATTGTAAGTAGAAGAAAAAGGAGTAAATGTATCTTAATATTAAATTAACCAATATGTGAAAGTCTTAAATCTTTTATTTATCTTAATTAATCTTAAGCTAAAATTAACTATTGTTATGGATAAAAAAAATGATGAAATGTGAAGTAAAAACAAACAGAAAGCCAGAAAAATATAGAACATTATTATAACAAGTCGTAATCACAAGCTCCGTTCTAGTAAAAAGTTAGCCTGATGATATATTTTTTATGAATTTAAAAGATTTCTCAAATAAAAGCATCCTCTTAGAAAAAAAACAAAAAAGATTGAAGAGCAATATCGGACTCCTTTCAATTCTGTAGAGACTTTGACAAATAAAGATCTCATGAACAGAGGTTACAGAAACACTATTGTGCAATATCAAACAAACCCCCAATGGGGAATGACATCACTGGAGTGGAAATAAGAAGTGGACTTTGGAAAGCTTTCAGCTCACTTTTTCCACAACTAAAATAAAGTCAACTGTCCACAACACCCGTCTTTACACAGACAAAAAACAAAAACAAACAAACCAAAAAAAATCAATGCTTTACAATAACCGCTCCTATTCATAGGGTTTTCGAGCTGCACTAGCTGGCTCTGCAAAAACAAAAACGCTGCTGTTTTACCTTCTCAGTGATTTACAGCACACTTATTTACAAACATATCGGCTGCGATGGTCACTGTGATGAGTTAACAGCCTCATTTCTTCAAGGTTACTTGGCATGCTTGGCTGATTAAATGGGATTCCTGGAACAGACAGGAAAGGCTACGGGGAGGCTAAAGGGATTTTCTGGACAGGAAGAACTGACTGACAATTTTGCAAAGGAGCATTTATATGGCTGCAAAGAAGGCCTGACTAAACACTGTCATAAGTAATGACCCAGCTGACATCATAAAACGCTCCTCTGGGCATAATGAATTTGGTTGGTTGACAGGGAGAACGAGACGCTGCTGAAGTAGCAAGAGTTAGAGCTTTCTAAATCAAAACATTCTCCTTTCCAAATTCTGCCCATGCAGCTCAGAGAACTAGCCAGACGAACACACTTCTCATCTCTACCCCCTTTCATTAAGCCTCTGAGAAAGGTAGCTTTGGCCAAAGGGAAGCCACATCTTAATAGGTATCCCTATGGCATGTGTGGTTTCAGAAAGTCAGAGGACCAAATTACCATTCGCTTAACTCGTTTCTCTTAACCATGGCGCAGTGAAACACAAACTGGAAATCCCACAAAGAAAGAAAACTGTGAGAAATGTTCATCTAAATGCTTTATGTTAGGCTTTTCGACAGAGCAGGCAATGCTGACATTTATCAGACACCACCTCAGTGACACTTCCATTTCAGCCACGCTTTCACAACAATTTTACAAGACAGGTCCTCATTTGTATTTTTGCTTCTTTCCATAGCCATTACTCGTGGGCTGTCAATCAAAGACCTTGCCACAGTCCTTGTATATGAGTCATGTAGAATTGCTTTAAATTTATTCAAGTTCTTTAAGCATCAGAGTAAGGTGAAAAAACACTATTCTGATGCTTTAAAAAGGATTAAAAATGGCAAAGGAAAAAATGATGAAAAAAATGATTTAAAAAAAAACACACAAACAAATTCATTATTTAGGGAGCAATTACATTATATCTGAATGTTTTTGTAAATAAGTTACATTTTCTAATCTGAGATGCTAGTGCCCTCTGTTGATAAATAAAGATGAGAACTTAATGCATGCAATCAGAAAGCTTTTGACATCAAACCAATAAGAGATGAGTGGACTCACAGAAAAGAAGAAAAAGAGAAAGAAAAGAAAGAAAGCATTAGAAGGAAAAGCCATGATCAGACTTCTGAATCTCTATTTTGGAAAACAGTGAAAGAAGTGCACTGAATGTTAGGTGCAACAGTGACACAAACATCACTCAAGAATATGAATGGTTTGGTTACACTTTACTGTAACTGGTCATTTTGCTCCACAATGTACAGCAAACATAAGAAAACGAGGAATCTAAAGGGGAAGAAAATAAAGAAGGTATATAATACATGCAGTGTAACTCATTGGATGCAGTGGGTCTATGTGCATTTCCTCTGTGTTCTCCAGTTTCCTGGTACTTGCCAAACATGCTAGTTAGGGGATTAGATTAGTGTGTGTGTGTGTGTGTGTGTGTGTGTGTGTGTGTGTGTGTGTGTGTGTGTGTGTGTGTGTGAGAGAGAGAGGGAGAGATTCCCAGGTATTTTCCCTGTGTCATGCCGAGCATTTTTGGAGAATCTGCTGTGCCCCAGATAAACTGCATAGATGGGACTTTAAAAAGAACTGAACTTAAAGTTATGCTTCATTAAAATAAAGTGCACTTTGCTAATGGTTCTGATTAAGTTTCCTTATAGATTTAATGACCCACTTTATTTAATGTGCCATAAAATAACACAGGCAGCTTGAGCTACACGGTGATGATATTTGGCAGTAAAATTATTAAAGCAGGAAGGAGAAATGCTGAACTCTTGGCATAAACCCACACCTTGATTAATGAAAATAACTGGCAGGCACAAAAATGGCTTTTGACTATTAGTCTAAGATGTGGCATAATTCACAACTTTCCACATATAGTAGCAGGAACGATAATTCACCTCATAAAAAACTGGTGTGTAAGAAGACAGCATCCGAATGCGGAATTCAGAGATTTCATTCACACCTTAATCAGTTTGCTTTGAGGAAGCAGTTTAGCATTTATGGCTGTCCAGTGTTTAATTTAAAACAACACTACAGGAAATATGCTACACATCGTCTGAAGATCTGTTTAAATCAGTGGTTAACTGTTTAATACAGAGGTGTTCCAAGTTATCTGGAAAGCTACACCACGGTCTACTAAAAGCCAAGATCATCTGATAATCCTGGTGGAATCAGGTGTTTCTTGGCTAGAATGAAAACCTCTAAGATAAGAGATTGGACACCCTTGAACTAATAAATTAATCCTTAACCTTAGTATAAATCCTTATATCAGAATGAGCCCAAAATCCATCTGTTGAATGTGTTTACTGGCAGTAAGCAGGTAAACGGAGCGCCTCTCTCCTGCCAGCTGTTGCTCGTCACAATGAATGCCCAGCTCTGTGTTAATTGGTTGGTGCTTGATGCCACTGAGCCTCCAGGGAGCAGGCACCAGAAGGGCCAGACACAGACTTCTGAGTGTGCAGCCACTCTCAGGCTAAACTGTGCCGTCACTATGACTAAACAAAGCAATGGCCTAACTGTGGCACTAAATTTACAGACAGAAACTTCAGAGACTCTCTTCAGGAGCACATTACATAAACTACTTCATTTGTCTGCTCTGGAAATCTGCTAATCCTACAGACAATGAAATGTACACTTCACGCCTCATTGTGTTTGTTGTGACGGCACCAATTAACCAAAATTTTAGTTACTTCTTTTTCCTGAGGTCATTTTCAGGTTACAGTGCTGCATTATCTGTCTATTTTAATTACACTGCATCTCGCAATCTATTTTTTCAGCATTATATCCTGCAGAGATTATGGCAAACATTAAAAAAGCATCCTGATTAATTTTCCATCGATTGCACTATTAAATGAAAACAATCTGCTTAAATTGAATGAACACACACATATACACACACACACACACATATACATGTATATATACACACACACACACATACATATACACACACACACACTTAAATGAATCTAAATGCAAGCCGGCAGTTACTCACCTCAGTGCAGAGAACATTTAGAGCTGTGAAGTCCCATCTCTTAGCATGTGTTGTATTGTAAGTCAATATTGCCTCCTGTGAAGTTAAAGTTTGCTTTAGAAAACTTTTAATTTTTTTAAGTTTTAATTCTTGATGTTAAAGTTATACATTAATGGTAATTAAACAGATGGAATACAACGAAAAGTAAAAGAGAAGCGATCATAAAATCTTAAAACGCTCAAAAGCATCTGTATTGAAGCAACGTTGCCATCTTCTGGTGACTCAAAATATGTTAAAAGGCCAATTTGAACAAGAAAAGATACAGTTTTGATGTAAAGATTCACATATCTGAGGCTATAATTAGGAGGAAATCACTGGACAGTCAATGACTGAAGAGTCTCCACTTTATTTGTAATGTCTGATACCATTTGCATCCCTCAGCTTTATTGCATCTCTCAGTCAGGACCAGAGAACTCTCACTCATTGCTGAAGGCCCAGGTTTACACACTGAAACGTGATTCATTTCTATAGCCATATTTTACAACAATAATAGAATCAAAACAGAACTACTATATATGAATATTATATTAATTCATCTAAACTTTCAACATTTAAACAAATTAGTTGGATTGAATTTAATGCTTGAGAGTTTTAAGTCCATAATTAATGTACAGGACTGTTGATCACTCATCAATCTGTGTATCATATTATTTCAGGAAAAAACAGTCGCTCCTAATGAAATTGTAATTGGGTATAATTTTGCATTTTTCAGTGGTTATGTTAGTATAAAAACCATACACAGCAATTACATGTGCATAAATTAGCATCCTTTAAACCTACCCGGATATCTAGGGAGCTTTTGCTTTCAGTTTCCAAGGCAGAAATAATGAGCTCCCATCGGCTCTGCACTCCATCCTGGAACAACATGGAAGCTCAGTGATAATGTCCGACTTAAAACAGCTTTATAATTATTATTTCATTGGTGTGCTGTTAACAACCTAATGAAGACTTGTACTCAGACTTGCTCAGCCTGGAGGTGAAATATACCTCATTCTCCATAGGAAACAGGTTCTTTTCAGAGCAGGGCATCTTGACATGCATATCGTCCCAGGCATCCTGGAACTTGTTGGGATATGAAACAGGGACCTTGCCCTCTATAAGCAGGTCAGTCTGCAAGTCAGTGAAAGATAAGCGCACGATTCAGTGGTGGTGATTATTTTGCACTGTAAACCTCGGATGATAACCCAGGAAAGAAGTGCAACATCTATATAAATCATTAAAAATGAAAGTTGGAAGGTTTACAAAAAAATTTTGGCACAAACATGTCACTGTAAGAATGCCTAAATATTAAGGACACCAATGGTACACTAGTTTGCCCAATGACAACTACAAGTCTGCATTTGTAGTATTAGTGGTTATAAGTGCAAAATGTCTTACTTCAACAAGAGTCTGGTGTGTAACTAATTAACTAAGAGTTTACAGAAAGCCTTATCAAGCAGCGGTGCATCACTGACCTGCCACAGTATGAATTTGCTCATTCTGCTGTTTCATTATCAATACATGAACTACAGAGTGAACCTGTGACCTAAACTAGCTGGGGAAAAGCTCTCTTTCAGATCGGTTTCAGCTATTGAAAGAATGTGGTTATGCACATTTTGAACAGTTCCTACTGGGAAACCAGCAGCAGACTTCAGAGCAGATCAGAGCAGGCTATGTGACTGTTTCTAAAGATTTCTCTTTCATGCTGCAGATTTTACATTTCAGTTAATTTCTAGCGAGCTCATCTAATACAGTAAATAATACATTTACATAACTATTTGGATAAGACACATATATAATGGCTTTGTTTGATACTTTCAGTAAAGCACATTAAAAGTCATTGGTGCTGCTCACATGCTTCCATTCTGTAGTGTGTGAGTAAAAGCATGTAGTGTATGATCAAACCCAAACTGACAATAGTGCCCAAGGCCAGTACTGTAGTACTGTGAAGTCCCATCTAAAACTCAAATAAAATCTGAGTTTGACTTTTGAAATGCTTCTACATAGATTTCAATATCCATTGCTTTATTTGGGAGAGAAGATGAGCCAAAGAACACTGAACTAGACCAAGCAAGCAATTTAAGAACTTAAGAATTTCTTTTTGCATGTTGTTCAGTGTAGATTATATACAAGTAGTATAAATTCATTTCAATCGTCGCTTTTTACAATTGACATTGTCTCAAAGCAGCTTTACAGAACCTAAAACATAGAAAAAATCTTAATATAAAGAATAATATAAAGATTATATTAGTGATAATAGATGAATGATTGGATATATTTAAATGTGTATGTATTTATCCCCAATGAGCAAGTCTGAGGTGACTCAGGCAGCAGAGGCAAGGAAAAACTCCCTAGAATGGGAGGAAGAAACCTTGAGAGGAACCAGACTCAAAGGGGAACCCATTCTCATATGGGTGACACTGGGGGTGTGATATATATATATATATATATACACACACACACAGTCTGACAAATGTTGTATTGATGCAAAAGATCACATGGAGTGTGTGACACAAATCTATACACAAATCTGTGACATAAATGTGTGACAAAATCTACAACTCCTACTACTGATGTTTAGAACTTACCCGGATGAGGACTATGTGATTGTCTGATGCCCTGAGTGGGGGGAGGGCCGGAGCACACATTGGCATCCTCCTCAGCTCCTCTACAGGAGTTCCCAACCACTTCCTGTCAACACGTGGCAAAGTCACCAGCACTGGCTCCCTGGACAGAAGTAAAACATTGCGGTAAATCAAATGATTGTTAGATACAGACAAGAAAACCCTTTGCTGCATGCGTGTATACCTTGTCTGTGACTGGTTAACACTGGAGTCTTGATTTTCCATCAATACATTTCCACTAGAGACAGAATTATCTGTTTCCATAGCTGTCACATCAGGGTCTTTGATCATTCCAGGTCCAGCTTTAGTGTCAATAAGGTTAGTGGATTCTCTCGGAGACGAGGATTGAGCACAAGGTGCCTGAGACTCTGCGCTGGGATTGTGGCTTTCCACTGAGCTGTTATACAGCAAGGATTTGCAGGTTGGGCTCTCTGGGCTCAGCATCTCTACATCAGCACTTGTGCTCTGAGATAAACTGAGCTCCAACTTCGTCTTTTCTGTAGATATACTTGCTACTTTGGTAAGATTAGCATCCGACGAATTCGATACAAGAGCCGCCTCCTCGGTGGTGGACTTTGTCTCGATGACAGCATTATCGCTGTCACTGCTAATTGGTGAACTCAGTCCATAAGTTACCTCTGTGTTGGAGTTAGTGCTTGCTGGAGTTTCTCCAATATTTTTGTCACCTGGTCGTCGCAACGTCACATCAAAACACTTGTCATTTTCTTTCTGCTGACAAACATCCTTCTGGTTGCACTCAAACGATTGATGACAATCACTTCTTACGTCTTCAACCTTCATGTCACTACTGATATTGCTGTGAAAATAATGCATGTTCAATATCATACAAAAGGTTTTTTTTTTTTTTTTAATTAAAACAAGCTCGGCAAATTAAGAAACCTGTATCCAGCTAAAATGAAGACGTCTACCTGTTTACTTCCATCTTAGTTTCCTCCATATTTGGCTTTAGAACATCGGTGGATAAAATACCTGAAATGGAAATGATACCCAAGTCAGATATTTGAATACAGACTACACAAAGAATGCAGTACAAATGTGACCACAGAAAAGAGGAAGAAACAGACACAAATTTGTTTTGTATTTTTCGGACAACGTAAAGTGTTCAAGCAGAAGACTTTTCCCAACCTCGATGTGTTCCTGTGGCTTCTTCCACACTTCTGCCAGAGGAACAATCCGCTTCCAGTTTCAGCCTTTTCTCCGTTTGTAAAGCGCTCATTCTTTCATGACCAATTAAATATAGTTTGTCTCGGCAAACCGATATTTCCTGCAGTAATGTATTAAATCGTTGCTAGCAATTTGTCCAACTATTCAGACTCATTTGCTTTTACACCCTTCTGTAGCTTTAGCTAGCTTACAACACAGCACTTTAGTACCACGTTCAGCTTAAACACTTAAGTAATAATGTTTTACTACTGCAACGAGAGCGATGCGATTTACAAACCTCGTTAGCCATCAGAGGTTTACTTCACTGGAGCAGAAATAGCAGCTAAGCTAACGCATATCAAGCTAAGCGGCTAATTAGCTAAACTCGCTAAACTGCTAGTTCAGACAAAGCCGAGCAAAACGTTTATCCAGGTTTCAATATAAATCGCACGCATGTATATCATGTACATTTTGATAAATGAAACAAACTATAGCCAAAGTTTTTTCTTATGATATCACGGAGCGCATAGACAACAAGCCAAACGGTTCGCTATCGCGACAGCTCTGCGTTTGCAGAATTGTTTTACTTTCAGTCTTTCAACATTCACTTACGGCAGATCAGAGCAACCAATCAAAACCGTGATTTCTGACAGTGGGTTGGATTTACAGGGCACAACTGTGGTAGTCAGTTCTGCCGTATGAAGAGAAGAAAGTGTCGCAAATACATAGCAAACATATGGATAACCTCAAGCATTAATTATTGCACTGCACAGTGATAGCAGAGTTAACACAACGTTGCATGTATTTTATAAAATGTATATAAATAATTGAAAATCAAATATTACTGCTTAGCTGTGTGTCCTGTCTCAAATGAATGTCCCTTTGGTGTTCACACTAGAGCTGCATTGGTTGTTGCTCCACTGTCTGTTGTCCTGTTTTATTAATTATTATTTTGTTTTTTGCTCTTTGTGCACTTTTATCTAGTCTTGTTTAGGTCCTATTTAGTTCTGAAGGTCCTGAATGAATGTTTTACCAATAGTATATGATTGAAATGACAATAAAGTAACTGCTTTCCAGATATTATTTCTGCTAATAAAACTAATAAAGCTAATAAAGCACTGCAGGATTTAACATTTCTTAGTATCACTGTGTGGTCGAGAGCTGTACTATAAATAATGTGATATAATGATAATAATAATAATAATAATATAGGCAATTTGTAAATTTAATGTTAAGTGCTTAACCTATAATTGCAAAGATATTTAGCTGAATATCGGTCACTGAAAAATTGTCTCTTTTTTTTTTTTTAACCATATTTAAATGGACAGATGGCTGTGGTTCTTGATGCAATGTTAAAATATAAACGTATTAAGTTTAGGAGCACAGAGAATAGTGACTGGAAGCAGCGCAAGAAGAACAGAAAGCTTTTAACCTGCAATAGACTTTAACCTCCTCTACTTTTTTTTCAATGCAAAAGAACCTCTAGGTGGTGCTCTGGATTCAGAGAGCAGATTAGAAGGAGACTGATGAGCCTCACTTGGGGTAACTGGTCTACTGTTGCTAGATCCAAAACACCCACAATCCCCAGCTTGTATCAGGAGATGTGATGAATTTCTGTGCAGGTCTCACAGAGAAATTAATCACTGACAGCAAATAAAAACTAAAGTATAAATCACACACTGAAAAGACATTTTGTGAGGATTAATTCAATACATCACACATGAAGTTTGGGATACTGTACATGTTGAATTTTGGAGTAAACTTTGAAAGGCAGTTAAGGCTTTGGTAGGAAAGTGGCCTTCAGTCTTAGAAATATATACAGTACAATAGGTCATTTGGTGAATTTGCACAGATTTGAAGTGTACATTAGTAAAGCAGGGCTACTTGATGTTACACAGAACAGACTGAAAAAAATAGCAACAACAACAATCCTTGAATCAAAATGTTTTGCTTCTTTATGTATATATTGTTTGGCAAAACAGCAAAAACAACACTGAACATTAGTGCAATGAAAAGTGCAAAAAACCAGAACTTTTGGCCAGTATGTATTTCATAAAAAGTACAAATATTTTCTATTTAAAATGTTGCAGTGAGTTCATCTTGAAATCTTGAAAATCTTAAAACCAGGGCTCTGAACTCCGATGACTCTTTGTGAGCTCCCTATCAGAAAGGCTTCACAATTTTCATTGAGATGTAGTTCTGAAAGAGAAAAATGTGTAAAGTCAGGTACATTCTATATAAAGTATTTGTGTGCTAGAGTTTGTTACAGAACCCTGAATCGTAACTTACAGGCAAAGAGTACAGCAGGATTCCTACAAACAGGAGCACTAATATGAGAATGATGAGTCCAATGAAGAGCCATTTATACCGGCGCCACACAATAAATTTCAGAGATTTGCATGGATTTGTGAACCACAGGAATGATGTATCTGGACGACTGTTAAAAGAAATTAATCAACAAAGATTAGTGTCATATAAAACAACAAAACTTTCTGTTGACTCTCTTATGATGTGTGTAATAGACTCTTACTTTGGAGGATCCAGTTTGGGGTTCATGTTGGGTTCGTCTCTTCCTTTCCCAGCAGGCCTCTCTTCTACCTCCTTCTCATCCACAATCTCCAAAGTCATCTCTACTTTGCCCTGAGATACAACACAATACCTCACTTAGTCATATGTCTCACTGTCTCCTTCTCTTATCTGTCAGCTTTGAAGATTAGCCTTCTGCCTAATCATTGGTCTCTTCTGAACTATATTCTTCAAAACTAGATGAGACTGCAGGACTAGTAAGCTAATAAGCTACTTTGTCTGGGGCCCTTTTGTACCATCAGCCATCAGAATCCACAATACAACAGTACCCAGTACCTCCTAATGCACTGACATATTGAGTCTCTCACACACACAGACACACTCTAGAGTTGTCATTCTATAGATATTGCACATGCAGGGCTGTCAAGTGTCACGCATTTCGGTCTTTTCTCACGCTCGACTAAGCAACACATCGTATTTCTCACGCAGAAAAAACCTTTTGACTATTTATCATATATTTAATAAGCCGCAGCGGCCAAAATGTATCTGTCTAGACCGCTGTCTCTATGGAACCGGGCAGGAATCAAGAGCGTCTCAGTTCTTAGTCGAGCCTGACACTTATCAGCCAATCAAAAAAAGAGGCTACACAATAGCCAATAAGAAAATAGCACTATCATATATGGGTAAGATGTGACACAACAACCAATAAAAAAAAAACTTTCATTAGAGAGGGTATTTTCGATGGTCGGTATGAACAAAACCTCAACACGAAACAGCTTGTCTCTGGAGATGTCATGCTTGCCTGTCTTCAAAACCTGAGAGCACTGCACATGTATATAAATATGAAAGTAATGTACATATATAAAAAGTACTCTAGCATATGTAGAATTTACTCCTTCTCTTACTTCTCTGCTGCTGAGTCAACTTGGATTAATAAAGCTAGCTTTCTCTCTCTCTCTCTCTTTCTCTCTCATTATATAACTTGATCTATGTGCACAATATGCTACGGGACTATAGGACGGTTTTAGTTTCTGCATTACATTGCTCTGTATTTGCTCATCACACAGTGTTTTCTGTTTACTCACAGTCAGAACCTTCTTGCCATCTTCCTCCATGGCACAGGGCCACCAGCCTCTCACACACTTCTGAGCAAAGAGTGATTTGGGAGGTGTGTTTCTGTTTCTTTGTTCTATCAACATGTCGAGACTGCACTTTTCTGGAGTCTTTGTTGGAGGGATCAGATTAATTAAATCTAACTCCACCGTACCTGTTTGAGAAACACAAACAGCACACTTTCACAATATCACGTATCCTTTCTGAATACGACTGTTAAAAAGCCTTAATGTAATGAGTAAGATTGGGAAATACAATAGTCAAATTAACATTGCTTCATAGAACATTATACTTGAGCCTTTTAGAGTTTTTAGATTGTATTGCAGTAGAAATTGCATACTGGGCATTATTTCTCAATTGCATTATTTCTCAATTTACATTACCATGACAGATAATACTCCTAGTATCACGGTTATAAATTATGAGATGATGATTTAATCCACTTCAAGTCTTATATTTCTGTGTTGATGTTTTGTACTAGTTAGTTAATATAGAAAATATTAAAGAATTTCATATGCTATGGAAATAGGGTTCTTCTCTGTAATAATATACAGTCTGAACTAGCTTACAATACTTTATACGAAGGAATAAAAAAGGACATTTACCCAAGTAGTCATCCAGTGAGAATTTGTCATTGTCCCATATCTGGATCATCAGCTTGGGAGGAATCCTGAACTCAGTTTTGTCTAG
This sequence comes from Tachysurus fulvidraco, assembly GCF_022655615.1. NCBI lineage: Eukaryota > Metazoa > Chordata > Actinopteri > Siluriformes > Bagridae > Tachysurus > Tachysurus fulvidraco. Next base: position 16,276,998 of record NC_062521.1, read on the forward strand.
ACTCCAAAAGTGATCCTGATAACAAAACAGTTTAGAAGAAAAAGATGAGAATGATTATAAGAGGCTGCAGGACCACAAATGACTAAATGGTTTTATAGAGCAGTGGTCCTTAAAGTGGCATCCATAACGTTATGCAGGACATCCACAATTTTATTCATATTGTTTAATAATGTAATGTAATGATGTCACTGTCAACTACAGTCAACATTCTGTAGTTTGAGTCAAACTACTTAGTCTTTGTGTGGCTGTTAAATGTGTTTCATATAGAAAGCTGTTCATTACCTATCTACAAGCTTAATAAAACAGGTTTATATGTAACCACATTTTTACACAGTGTTATGACTATAGGTTAATATATGAATAGCATAATATGAATATGTGCTGCAATTGTAAGAGGGTCTGTAAAAGTTTTTTTAGACTGATGTACTGTAAAAAGAGCCGCTGATTTGGTTTAAAAGATGATTAAAGAAGTGCACACACCTTCTTTGACACAAGACACAGCTGCTCCGCTGGTAGGTAGTCAAAGCCAAAGACAAATCTCCAGTTAAAATTTCCATCTCCATCTAGTGACCTGTAGTGGACATCGGTCTTCTGTTTGTCCTCCTCCATACCTGGCAACCACCTGCAGATTCGTATTGTGTCAGACTGGCAATAGTAGTTCACTTTTTTCTCTGCTTTACGCTATTTGAACTTTTTCTGTTTTCACTTAAGCCTTCTTACAGATTTGCATACACAGAATTAAATACCAGCATCTACAACTAGTATGTTTATATAAGGAAGTTATCATTTACCCCTTGACATAGATATCACTCATCTTTTCCCCAGTAATGCTGGTTTCATCCAGGATGACATCAGTGGTATTCCAAATGACAACCCGTAGGTAGTGCCTTTAAAACAGTGAGGAACTTCATCAGCACTAAAGATCTAAATGCAAGCTGGATGAACATGAGGGTTGTTGGTTCTTACTTTTTAGCTTTACGAGGACTGATGTCAACTGGTGGTCCAGGAGTGCCAAGGCTTTTGGGGAATATGTCCACCCACATCTGAACTTTCCCCTTAAAAAGAACAGACAAAAAGAATGAGATAGATAGATAGATAGATACAGTAGATAGATAGATAGATAGATAGATAGATAGATAGATAGATAGATAGATAGATAGATAGATAGATAGATAGATAGATAGGGATACTTCAGAAACACATGATGAGCTTAGAGCTGGAAGCAAAAGATGTGCAGTCTTATAAATTTACCTGGGAAAGTGTGCGCTGGAAGGAGCTATAGAGTGTCCTGGTTTCTACATGCTCAGGCACCAGGCCTTGTTTGCGCAGTACATGCAGGCATATACGCTCTCTGGCTGGACCCAGGTGCTGGTGCAGCACTTTACTGGCCTCTAGCAATGCAGTGCCACAAGAAACAGTTATGATCAGTACCACACAAAAACCACTAATGAACTACTGATCCTCCAACAGTACATGCACACTGTTGTTATCACCCCAGCAATACCTAAGTCCTGAAGGTTGTAGTCTCGTCCTGCAAAAGAAAGTGAACTTCCATCTTCTGCAATCTGTGGTTGTGGCAGTCCTCTCAGTCTGGCGAGGTTTTCCAGGATCTGTGATGGCTTAAGCTGGTCTCTCCACTGGTTCACTCCAGAACTGCAAACGTTTAAATAACTGATTACAGATAACGTGCCTACATACATGTATATGTTTAAAAAAATGTTGAAAGCAGAAAAAAAATAAGAAAAATGACTTACACACAGTACGATTGGGAAAGACCACAATGTGAATTAAATCGAGAAAGGAGCCGATTTTCGAGGTCAATTACCGTGTCCCCAACCTTTTCATCCCGACTTAGCAAATCATAGTCATAGACACTGATTTTCAGGTCCTTGTCTTGTGGCAGGAAACAGGACATCTCAAATATTCTGCAAAACACAAATGGATTTAAATACTGTACTTTATGATGCATGTTTTTGCCATTTTCTCATGTAGCACATAACAACGCCTGACCTTCCAAACTCTGGGTTTAAGGTGTTTGGTTTGTAGTTATCTCTGTCCTCAATGGTCTTCTTTCCAAGAGTAATTTTTAAATAAGGATCACACTGAAAAATAACAAGCGTGTAAACACAGGAAACTACCAACCAATGCTGATTTATATTGTAGAATAAACTCTGATTATACACAGCCTTGTTCTCTGTATACTCACCAGACCGTTGCTGTCTTTGGGTTGCAGGTCAATACAGCGCAATATGTAAATTCTAACCAGGCATTCCTGTGGACCGCTCTCAGGTAACTCTCGGAATTGCCGAGGAGGAGCTTGGACATCAGGGTCGTCTGATAAGGGGTATATTCTAAACGAACCCTGTGAATACATTTACAGACCTGTATTTAAGACTAAATTTTGAAATTGGAAACCTAGAACAACTCTGGCTGACCATAATCTGACAACATCCACCACTAGATGGCAGAATATCATTATTTTTTCTGCTAGGTTGAAAGTTCACTAGCATGCACTGGCAGTATGTTTAAAGAAGTACAGATGTTCAGAATTTACAGACAAATCCTATATATAAGCAGATGGGAGCTTTCATGAGCTAAATACTTGCCTTAAACTCCCCCACTACAGAAGGATCCTCTTCACCATCATCACTCTTTCCTCTGACCAGTTTAAATGTGTTACAGAAGTCTGTCAGGCCATGGAAATCTGCTACGTTCTCAAGCTCAGTTTTATAAAGCTGCAATAAAAGACATGCTTGTCCAATAGATTTCATAACATATCGGATGTTCAAATCATGGTAAAGAATGGTCAGTGAACTCACTGTTAGAGTAGAATAACCTTTTTGGAGATATGGGCCACATTTTTCATGCTCTCCAACAGAAGCATAGAATTTACTCCACCAGTCCACAGCTTCATCCACCTAAAATATATATTTTACAATAAAACAAGATATAAAACTCTCAATATCACAACAGCTGACTGTTTAATGGTTTATTCTGTCTTTACTGTTAATAGAAAACCTTTCAGTTGTCAAATCATACCTTTTCAGCAGGCTGTAGAAACAAATCCAAGAAAAATTATGAGACAGATCAGAAGTAAGATGTTCGCATGGCAGCAAAGGAAAATTCAGACTTAAACATATACATATAAAATATACATATAAAATGAGGCATAATTACTAGTAATTATAAGTGTTCATGGAAGGAGTATGTGTACCTGACTGTCTGTGATTGGTATTTTGCTTTCTATGTCAATGATCACGTCTCTGGAGGTTGCGACCATCATGGCCACTGAAACATGAAACACCCAGGGAATTCAAAAATTTGGAAGAATGTTACAGTATATGCAGACAGTGTCGAAGACAATATTCACACCGTGTCACATCTCTTACCTTTTGCAGTCCTAGATACCTCAGAGGTGCCCACGTATGGATCACACCTATACTCTTCTAGAGAGTCTATAGTGCACTGGCCAACGATAGGTTTCCTGCCGAAGGGCCTGTGGTCTATCACTTTCAGCACTATGGGTGGAGTGTACATCTCTTCTTTGGGAAGAAGCTAAGGGGAGACATATTTATAGACAACATAAATATAGTACCATAAGTTGAATTAAGTTATTGCAGTCTACTCATAAAGGGTTTTTTTAAAAACCCTTTATGAAGAAAATAATAACAAGGTCCGTGACGTCGCCCGGTATGGCGCAACCGGGGCCCCACCCTGGAGCCAGGCCCGGGGTTGGGGCTCGCATGCGAGCGCCTGGTGGCCGGGTCTTACCCCACGGGGCCCGGCCGGGCTCAGCCCGAAGGAGCAACGTGGGGCCGATCTCCTGTGGGCCCACCACCTGCAGGAGAAACCGTAAGGGGCTGGTGCGATGTGGATTGGGTGGCAGTCGAAGGCGGGAGCCTCGGCGACCCAATCTCCGGACACGGAATCTGACTCTAGGGACATGGAATGTCACCTCGCTGGGGGGGAAGGAGCCTGAGCTGGTGCGGGAGGTTGAGAGATACCGACTAGAGATAGTTGGGCTCGCCTCCACGCACAGCTTGGGCTCTGGAACCCAACTCCTCGAGAGAGGCTGGACTCTCTACTACTCTGGAGTTGCCCGCGGTGAGAGGCGGCGGGCTGGTGTGGGCTTGCTCATAGCCCCCCAGCTCAGCAGCCATGTGTTGGAGTTCACCCAGGTGAACGAGAGGGTCGTTTCCCTGCGCCTTCGGGTCGGGGAGAGGTCTCTCACTGTTATTTGTGCTTATGGGCCAAATGGCAGTGTAGAATACCCTTCTTCTACCCTTCTTGGCGTCTCTGGAAGGGGTGCTAGAAAGTGCCCCGACTGGGGACTCCGTCGTTCTACTGGGGGACTTCAACGCTCACGTGGGCAGCGACAGTGACACCTGGAGGGGCGTGATTGGGAGGAACGGCCCCCCCGAACTGAACCCGAGTGGTGTTCTGTTATTGGACTTCTGTGCTAGTCACAGTTTATCCATAACAAACACCATGTTCAAGCATAAGGGTGTCCATCAGTACACATGGCACCAGGACACCCTAGGTCGGAAGTCGATGATCGACTTTGTGGTTGTTTCATCTGACCTCCGGCCGTATGTCTTGGACACTCGGGTAAAGAGAGGGGCGGAGCTGTCAACTGATCACCACCTGGTGGTGAGTTGGGTCCGATGGCAGGGGAGGAAGTTGGACAGACTTGGCAGACCCAAACGTACTGTGAGGGTCCGTTGGGAACGTTTGGCAGAGTCTCCTGTCAGAGAGATCTTCAACTCTCACCTCCGGCAGAGCTTCAACCAGATCCCGAGGGAGGTTGGAGACATTGAGTCCGAGTGGACCATGTTCTCCACCTCCATTGTTGATGCAGCCGCACGGAGCTGTGGCCGTAAGGCCTCCGGTGCCTGTCGTGGTGGCAATCCCCGAACCCGGTGGTGGACCCCGGAAGTAAGGGATGCCGTCAAGCTGAAGAAGGAGTCCTATCGAGCCTGGTTGGCTCGGGGGACTCCGGAGGCAGCTGATAGTTACCGGAGGGCCAAGCGAGCTTCAGCCCGGGTGGTTGCAGAGGCAAAAACTCGGGTCTGGGAGGAGTTCGGTGAGGCCATGGAGAAGGACTATCGGTTGGCCTCGAAGAAATTCTGGCAAACCGTCCGGCGTCTCAGGAGGGGGAAGCAGTGCCCTGCTCACACTGTTTACAGTGGGAGTGGGAATCTGCTGACTTCGACTGGTGACATCCTCGGACGGTGGAAGGAGTACTTCGAGGATCTCCTCAACCCCAACAACATGTCTTCCATTGAGGAAGCAGAGGTGGAGGGCTCGGTTGTGGACTTGTCGATCCCCCAAGCTGAGGTCACTGAGGTAGTTGAGAAGCTCCTCAGTGGCAAGGCACCGGGGGTGGACGAGATCCGCCCTGAGTACCTTAAGTCTCTGGATGTTGTGGGGCTGTCTTGGCTGACACGCCTCTGCAACATCGCGTGGCGGTTGGGGACAGTGCCTCTGGACTGGCAGACTGGGGTGGTGGTCCCTCTGTTTAAGAAGGGGGACCGGAGGGTGTGTTCCAACTATAGGGGGATCACACTCCTCAGCCTCCCCAGAAAAGTCTATGCCAGGGTACTGGAGAGGAGAATTCGGCCGATAGTCGAACCTTGGATTCAGGAGGAACAATGCGGGTTTCGTCCTGGTCGTGGAACACTGGACCATCTCTATACCCTCACCAGGTTGCTGGAGGGTTCATGGGAGTTTGCCCAACCAGTCCACATGTGTTTTGTGGATCTGGAGAAGGCTTTCGACTGTGTCCCTCGTGATGGCCTGTGGGGGGTGCTCTGGGAGTATAGGGTCCGGGGCCCTCTGTTAAGGGCTGTCCGGTCCCTATATGACCGGAGCAGGAGTTTGGTTCGCATTGCCGGGTGTAAGTCAGACTTGTTCCCGGTGCATGTTGGACTCCGGCAGGGCTGCCCTTTGTCACCGGTCCTGTTCATTATTTATATGGACAGGATTTCTAGGCGCAGTCGGGGGCCGGAGGGAGTCCGGTTTGGGGACCACAGGATTTCGTCTCTGCTTTTTGCAGATGATGTTGTCCTGTTGGCTTCTTCAAATCAGGACCTTCAGCATGCACTTGGACGGTTTGCAGCCGAGTGTGAAGCGGCGGGGATGAGAATCAGCACCTCCAAGTCCGAGGCCATGGTTCTCAGCCGGAAAAGGGTGGCTTGCCCTCTTCAGGTTGGTGGAGAGTTCCTGCCTCAAGTGGAGGAGTTTAAGTATCTTGGGGTTCTGTTCACGAGTGAGGGAAGGATGGAGCGGGAGGTCGACAGGCGGATCGGTGTATCTTCCGCAGTGATGCGGTCGATATACCGATCTGTTGTGGTGAAGAATGAGCTGAGCCGCAAGGCAAAGCTCTCTATTTACCAGTCGATCTACGTTCCTACCCTCACCTATGGCCATGAGCTTTGGGTCATGACCGAAAGGACAAGATCCCGGATACAGGCGGCCGAAATGAGTTTCCTCCGCAGAGTGGCTGGGCGCACCCTTAGAGATCAGCTCAGTCACTCGGGAGGAGCTCAGAGTAGAACCGCTGCTCCTCCACATTGAGAGGGGTCAGCTGAGGTGGCTCGGGCATCTGATGCCTCCTGGAGGTGTCCAGGAGGCATGCCATTTCGGATGCCTCCTGGACGCCTCCCTGGGGAGGTGTTCCGGGCATGTCCAACCGGGAGGAGGCCCCGGGGAAGACCTAGGACACGCTGGAGGGACTATGTCTCTCGGCTGGCCTGGGAACGCCTCGGTATTCCTCCGGAAGAGCTGGAGGAAGTGTCTGGGGAGAGGGAAGTCTGGGCATCCCTGCTTAGACTGCTGCCCCCGCGACCCGGCCCCGGATAAGCGGTAGAAAATGGATGGACAGTCTACTCATTACTGCCCATTAAAAATAATATCAATAGTAAAATAAATAAATAATCATGTGGTCCCTCTAAGGATTTCTGTTTTGTATAAGGAACACTACCTGGTGCACCACAACGCTGCCCAGACACAAATTAGCACTTTATTAAATTTGTGAATTGTTTTGTGAAGCAGCTTCTGTAAGCCTCAAATTGTCTTAAATTCTATATATAAAATATACATGCTTTGAGTGCTACAAGTGCATAATCAACACTATCAAAATACAGTAAATAGTAAGAGCTAGATTTTTCTGCTAATAAAAAATCACAGATATTTCTCAGTTTGTTTGGACTTATTACCTACATAGATTTTCTAATTTTAGAGTTTTTAATATTAACCCATTTCTTGAAATTAAACCCTAATGCTAATACAGGATGTTGAAAAACTATTTGCTGGGTCATGCGTAGAATGCATAATATTTGTGGTGCAATAAACCTTAAACAGAGTTCAGATCAGTCTGAATACTCATCTAATAATACAATATAAAAGAAAAGATGCAATGCTGAGCCACTAAAGTGCACACCAAGCTAGATGTTATGGAAAGATCTTTTAGTAAGCGTAAGGAACTCAGTTTTGCCAGCTCATTAAATGTTAGCACTTCAGTGAATATGTATGGCATTTCCAGCCTATTTTAAAAGATCACTGATAAATCCTGCAGTGTGTGCATGTATACAACAAGTGGTAAGAACAGCAATGAGCAATATCCACTGAGGGCATGAGAGGAAACTCTGTGTGTGGAAAATAGAGAGGAGGTGGATATTGTTTTGGGAATAGCAAGAAGGTATATTTAATATGATTAATGTTTTTGTTCATGATCATTTGTCCCTCCATTTTCTGAACTGCATATCCTACACAGGGTCACGGGGAGCCTACAGCCTAGGGCACAAGGCAGAGGATGCCTTGGATAGGGTGCAAACTCATCCCATTGCACAATCGTACACACACTACAGGCAATTTCAAGATTCCAAATCAGCCTAACATGCATGTATTTGGTCTGGAGGAGGAAAACCAGCACCCAAAAAAACCCTGAAGCATGTGGAGAGCATGCATACTCTGTGTGTGCAGGTCAGTGACAGGAAGTTTCCCCCCAACCCCAGGGGTGTGAAGCAAATGTTTTAACCACTAAGATAATTTATGCTTGTTCAGGATCATTCAAGGTGATATATTTTGTACTGGGCTCATACATTTTGTATCATGTTTAAAACAATGGGTAATCAAATGCTCCTTGTAAGAGCTATTTTTTTTTTTTTACATCTTATTTAGTATTACACCATACCACTTTTAGGAAAAGAACTGATCCAGGGAAGTTTGGATTTTTCTTGATGTTTTTGATGACAGCTGTTTGAACAGTATGTCCTCCACAATCCACAATGACACTTGGGGAGGACACAGCGGCCAGCTGAAATGCCTTCATGTTACGCAAACCCCAGGCCAAGATCTGAAAAGTGCACACACACACACACACACACACACACACAAGCACGCACACACACACAGAACTGCTGTAAATAATAATTCCTCTCCTCCCTGCTTTTTTTTTAACCCAACATGAAAGGATAATGTTGATGACATGCTTCATGTGTTACAGTACCTCAATAGCAGTCAGCTGCACCACTGGCCTGATCCCCTGTGGCACCATGTACAATGTCTCTCCTCTTCTGGGTGGCAAAATTGGCAGTTCAGTCTCAGCTGCCTGGTCACAGCAAAGCAACACACAACAGCTAATTTGCAGGTAACAAATACATCACTAATAACAAAATGTACAATTATGTAACAGCACTGTCATCATAATGGGTACACCATAGCGAGGTACCTGCTAAACCACAGTGATTTAATGATAATAGCATACTTTATCTTTCAACAAGAGTTCAGCTGCCACCAGCATCTCCCCAGCACTTCGGCCCTTTATGGTGACGGGGAACCAGAGCAGCTTTGGGCTCACCGGTGTGCTGGGGTTCAGTTTTACCACTGGGGGACATGTGCACCTGCCCATGGCTTCATCTTTCCCCTGCAATTAAGAAGTGCACCAACACAAAAGCTTTTCAAGCACTAAAGAGAAACATCATGATTCAGTAGAAACATCAAGCTTCTACAGTTTCTTGGGAAAATTTCCAGCATATTTTCTTTCTGAAATGTATCATGATGTATTTGACACAAATAAACAGTAAAATTCTTCGAAATGACAGAAAAATATATAAAATTTTGTTACATGCAGAAAATTAAGAGGATGGTTAAGCTTAGGAATTAAAAAGTAAGCATAGGAGCAATGGCATTTCAAATGGGAATAAAATGGGAATATTATATTTCCCAAATAGTGATTAGACCAGTAGCATAAGGCCCTAACTCCAATTCATTCCTAACCCAGATAGAACCTTATAATACTGAGGTCATGAGATAAAACCAGTGTAAACTTGGCAGAGATATAAGCTCTGCTCCATGTCATGGCTGAGATGTGCTCTCCTCAAAGCCGAGTTGTCACTGTCACGGCAGCCAGATTTGGATGAGTTGAAATCATTTCACTGCATTTTGTGGGACAGATGATCTATTCAGCAAGGGCCAGCATTGGGCCTCTGATCATTTTCTATCAAGTAAAAAGCAAGTTTTTGCTTTGAATTTCTAAATTAGATCCAAACTTAATAATTAGCTAATCATGCTGTAATGGCCCCCAATGCACTCTCCCCTCCAAGCCCCCTGAGGGTGCCTTCGCTGGAATATTGAGTTCCTTTACCTTGTGATCTATTTCCAGGTTCATGGACGATCATGTATGCACAAATTATTGTCAGTTTGCCTGCAATTCTGAGCTGTTCATTGTATCTTCTGGTGTTTGCCATTGTGTACCGAGCTAGTTTTGTGCTGTGGATTTGTAAGGTTTTTGGATTGTGTTTTCTATATTTATTTTTGACAGTTCACTCTAAATCAAATGAGTGTAATTGCACTGAGATGAAATGCTAAAATAAATAATTATTTTCTCATTATCATCATGAATAATTGTGATCAATTATGATGATTAAGCAGATTATCATAATAAGAAAGCAGTCATACCACTTGGTCACTGTCAAATAGCTCCAGGACAATGTCCGGTGGATTCTGGGCAACGGTTTGTGGGTCTCCATAGATTTCAATGTTATTAAAGATGAGGGTCTGGTCCCATGTGGGGTTAAGGTTGGCCTTAATGATCTCAGTGGTCTTGCTTACATGGAGAAAGGACACGTAGCAGTAGGGATCTGTAGGAAAACCAAATGCAAAATACCTGACCATTGCAGTGTACAGTCACCACATTAATAGCAGATGAAAAGCAAGAGGTGAAATTTGCAATTCCATTTTAGTGGAAAATGTCTCACCAGAAAAACTGTCTTTGTCCATAGGAAGTAGGTTCCGGGCCTGATAAACATACACTCTGAGGTGGTACATGTATGACCCTATGAGAACAAAAGAACAGTCTTTTACAGAGTGCATAAGCCATCTACAAAATCTGCTTGATATTAAGATGAACTCTTGACACATGAATCAGTCATTGTCCTAGACATGATTCAAGATGTTCTTTGCAAGAACACCAACTTTAGTGCAGCAGTAGAAATTGCAATTAGATAATTATGTAATCAGTAAGCACTGGAATTCAGAAACCAATTTGGCAGCTCTGAATGTTCTTTAATCGAGCTAGTTACCAGGGCTTCAGGCTTCCTCTGAGGAAAGGGAGTGGTGAGGGGAAGTAGATCAGCAGCAGCGATCTTTTATACAAGGCTTTAATTAGATGGAATAAATCAAGCTACTCACTGTTGAAATAGCAGGAAACTGTGGGTGTGTTGGCACCAAAAAGCTTGGCTGCCTCTTTTTTGCTCGTTTTTTCATCAACGTCCACCCCCTAGAAACAAATCGCACAAAAAACACATCACAATTGACTATGAAAATTCCCTAAATACACTAACCTCTCTCTTGACTTAAATCTAAAATTACATCAAGTTTAAAACACTACATGATTCATTCTGTGTTAAGAACACAAACCCAGCAGATACACAATGCCCTAATGCAAATATAGAATTGCCCACCAGCGCCCCCTCTAGTTGGAATATGGCTGAAGCGCCCAAGCGGTCAGACGGGGCCATCTTTCTCCTCCAGCGTCTCCGGCGGATGGTATCCGAAGAACGTTCCTTCCTGTGAAACTTCCAGCCAAGCAGAGAGGTATATTCCCAGCCATCTCCTGCCTCTTTCTTCTATCAGGACATGGAGAAGGCCCAAAAAAGGAAAGTTGTTATTAACTACACCCAAACACATTGTTACTTGAGTCAAGGCATCACAAAGAAAAGTGTTAAACACAACCTGTTGCAATCTCACACATAGCACAATTCTGCTTGATCTTTGTAGCAGAATCCTCGCAATTGCCCATGCATTTTATCTCCCATTCACCCAGGGGGTATTTTTATATAGAAATAAATATCTTAGCTCAGTCTGAGCTCTAGTCTACAATAATACACAGGATGCCAGCCTCTGTGATTGACATTATGTAATATCATTTTAAAATATTGACACTAATCTGACTGGGTTTCATAATCTTACATACATTCTTATCACCTACTAAAAGCTCTCAACATCTCTGAAGTTGGATGTGGTAGCTTAGTGGTTAAGGTGTTTGACCACTGATTGGAAGGTTGTTAGAATCCCAGGGCCACCAAGCTGCCACTGCTGGGCCCCTGAGCAAGGACCTTAACCCTCAATTATAATCATTCTTTAATAAATTCCCAAATTCAGCAAGATCTCAGCTAATGAGATTTTAATTCTTTAGAACTCTATAATAGAGTATAGAGAATGCTATAGAGTACACATTATGTATATTACATACAAAAATGAAAGGCTATGATAGGCTATACTACTACTTCTTCTTCATCTTCTTCTTCTTTTTCTTCTACTGATGTGCTCGTTCCTAATCCTGTCCATCCTCGTCACTCCTAAAGAGAACCTAAACATCCTCATCTCTACTTCTCCCATCTCTGCCTCATGTCTTTTCCTCACTGCTAGTTTCTAACCCATACAGCAGAGCAGCTCTCACTACTGTCTTGTACACTTTGCCTTCCATTCTTACTGACACACACATTTGTCACACAACTCTCTTGTTACTTTTCTCCACCCAATCCAACCCGCCTGTACTCGCCTCTTCACCTCTTTTCCACACTCCCTGTCACACTGAATGGTTGACCCCAAATACTTAAACTCCTGCAACTTCTTGACTTGTAACCTCACTGTTCTACTTCCCTCCCTCTCGTTCATACACATGTATTCTGTCTTACTACGACTGACTTTCATTCCTCTTCTTTTCAATTATGACAGGCTCTACTCTAAAAAAAAAACAAACAAAAAAAAAACATTCTGATCTCTGGATCTGGAAGCTGTCATGATGTTGCTTCCCAAACTAGGAACCAAAGCTGGGAAGAAAACTCTGTGTGACTTTACACTTTACTAAAATTTTCCATATACAGTATATTGAGACTTATTGGACACCATGTAGATAAAGATGTTTGGATAGACACTTTACACAAATAAAATTTATACCCCAGATGAACTCCAGTTTGAATGAAGAAACTAATTAGTTTAAATAAAAATACATTACTAGTATTGAGTGATATTTTTTATGAACCTTCATGGATCATGGTGTATTAACCATACCTATAAAATACCAGCGTGAAGTTAGCCCCCCAACCAACGCAAAACGTCAGCAAAATAGTCTCGTTCCTTCGTGCTCCATTTGTGCTGGTTTGTGTGCAAAAAATGTTGCTTGTGCTGCTTTGGTTTTTTAGATATTAAAAGAATAATTATAGGTAAATCTAGGTCACTCAGCCGCCCACCTGCTAAAAAAAATCACCCAAATTAGTCTTGTTCATTTGTGCCTCGTTTGTGTTGGTTTGTGCTGCTAAATGTATCGTTTGTGCTGTTTCTGTTCGAGACTATTTTTGGGGGCTGAGTGACCTAGATTTTTTACCTTTACATTTTTTGCAGCACAAACGGAGCACAAATGAACGAGACTATTTTGCTGACGTTTTGCTTTGGGTGGGGGGCCAACTTCACACTGGTCTATTAAATTACTAATACATATTTTAAGCTATATATAAAGGCTTATAATATTACTGATTTTAAACATCATCATCATGTCAGGTCCTTACTTCTATGGTAGGGGTGTCTGATATCTTCTTTCGGAGCCGGACCAGTCTTTTCCTGCGATGAACATGATACATTTTTTCTGCTGCTACCCAGGAGCTGGGTTTATCATCTGGAGGAACAGTAATGCCATACTCCCAACCTATTGATAGAAGCAAAAAATATGGCTCTCTATCATGTCACATTCTATGTTTCTTGTCTATCTTTCTAAAATGTTTAGGTTTTAAACAACAGGAGTATACAGGCACCATGTACAGAAGTCTACAATTTGTCAGACAGAAATGTTTCTAATTCATATGATGAATGATCTCAAACCTCTCTCATCCACAGCCCTGTTGCTGTCAAAGCTCCAGTCTTGTATCACCCTCCACCCTGGGGGACATTCAATCTCACTGGTTTTCTGGGCTTTCTCTCCATTCTGCACAGAACAAACACATCACTCTATCCTGTGAACAAACAGTTGCATTCAGCTTGCTTGGTTTAGCTATTGTCTGGGAAATAGGCTTATATGACAGCACCTGTCTCAGTCAGTGTTGACTTACAAATAGCATAATGCCATGTTCCCTGAGTCAGGTGGACTATGGGAAATGGTGCAGATTCATGATTCCATTCCTTTCACTGCTTTGAATATTAAAAAAAAAAAAAAAAACACTTTTCCCTAACTGCTTAATTGCTAATCAACATTCTCTGCTGTAGTGTGATCACAAATTTTCAATATTACATTGTTTCCAGTTATAATCATACAGCTGATATTTAGTTAATACTGCCATATAAACAGCAAAAAGAAAACATGCATTTTCAATTAAAAAACACAGGTATGACACACACACACACACATGCCAAAGTTTACATTGTGCCAGTGGTATGTAAATTAGGCAAACTGCACCTGTGGTTATTTGCATGCATGTTCTTCACAGACACCATCCAGAATTGGGGAACTAGCAGCTACTATGTAGCTAAATGCAAGCCACTGACGAGAAGGTTGTGAGTTCAAATCCCTCAACCATTAAGCTGCTGAGCCCCTGAGCAAAGCCCTTAGCCCTCAACTGCCCCGTTGTATAAATTAAATAATTATACATTGCACTGGTCAAGGGCACCTGCCAAATTCTGTATATGGACTGGATTTACCATTTTTCATTTGAGATTCACTTATTTAAAAAATGGCCCTATGGTTTTTAACATTAAAATCTTTTGAGTGCGTACTGTAGGTGTGTGCTGTCAGAGACTGATAGAGGTTTTTTAACTTCCTCACCACATCAGTGTAGTGTTCAGTTGCTGGCTTCCACTCGCCGCCAGGGAAACGACTTTCATTTTCATACACTTCATCTGTGAACTCTGTGTGCCCTGCATCTGCCTCTGTCAGCAGACTGATAAAGACACACACACACACACACACACACACACACAAACACACACACACACACACACACACACACACACACACACACACACACACACACACACACACACACACACACACACACATGTAATGACATCCCAGATAGCTTATATTGTATGTGATTGAGGGACAGGGTCACTAACAGAACCTAGCTGTCTGTTTAAACAATGTAACCAGGCTGGCTCATGGAATGTGTTTATATCACCCAAGCCAAGTGCCAATTTAGGCCAAGAGCCTCCATTTCCTCTTATTGTATTCTGGATAGTGTGAATAACATCCCAGGAAGCAGAACTAATACCAGCTCATACATTTTCTCATGACAGGAATGTTGTAGTTCTTGTTAGAAATAATACATCCCAGAATAAATATATAATAAGTCCTGATATATTTTAAACATTTCCCATGTACCATTATGACACTTACCAGTTTTCAGGGTCGACGTACCAGTCACCCTCCCATTCCCAGCCACGTGGTGGCAGAAAGCACTCCTGCTTCAGCTTAATTTTCCCTGTCACGTCAGAAAACTTGTGGCGGCCTACAAGGCCTGTGGTTCCCCACTTTCCAAAAACTTGGGCCTGATTTTCATACTGTCACAGAGAGGGCTCATTAATATAATGATATAATTATGCAATACACAGCCTAAGTCAAATTCTGTGCTCTAGTTTCAAACCAACATGCATTATGTATTACCATTTCAGCATAGACGCTGAATGTTCCCTCTGCAAAGCTGTTGAACTTCTTCTCGTGAGCTGACAGGCCCAACCACATGTTCAAACGCAGTTGCACAGGAATCTTCACACCTTTATTTTTGTCCATTGGGTACTGAAATGGCATGAAAAAGTATTTTGTGGGCAATTGGTAATGCATTACAGCTCTCACTTGTATCATTATGTCATGTTCCAAAAGTACCTTAACAATGGAACAATTTTCATTTATTTCACATTAGCACAGTAGTAGATCATGTCTTCATGCTCCAAAGCAAATGAAAGTGCAACAAGGGTTAAAGAGCCACTCAAACATATAAGATTGTATCTTAATTTCCCAAAGGCAATACACTACTGCATAATGTTCTAGAAACAGCAATAACATGGTAATATTGGCCATGCCTAGGTATTACAAAAATGTAATCATAAAAAACATATCCTCAGGACTCTCCTAAGTTTATTTACACTGCTGTTTACATATTTAACAAGTCCTAATGCTTGGTTTGTTTAATTAGAAATCTGGGCATGGCGACGAGATGTGAGTTTGAGTCCTGATGATGCAAAAGACTTTGTGGCAGGAACCAAGGAAACAAAACGATCCGTGCTCACTGTGTGGGTGGGTGTGAATGGTATTGGCAGGTAAAGTGGTAGGTAGAATTGTATAAAAAATCCAAGAAATTATTTGGGCATTGTTCTTTTTGCATCTGACATTTAATGCTGTTTATTTTTTCTCATTTCCTAATACCCCATAAAATATATTGTAATCTGATGTCTCTCCCTTTCTTCTGTCTTAATTTTTTATAAAAGTGTATAAAAGTGCTGTCTGTGTATAATCTGATATTTTTATAAAGCTAATTTAAATATCAAGTATTATCAAACATTTTGTAAAAGTACCTACAAAAATAAAATATGTTCTTTAGACCCACTTTTGAACTAGATATCTGTGATAAATGAATGACTGCAACAAAACAGAGCAACATGGTCTGCTACCTTTTTGTGGTCTCAAACGTTTCAAAGGTTTACCTTCATGAAGATGGTCTGTGTCTTGCCACAGTACTTTCCAGTAGCTTCTTCACTGAGGGTGGAGAAGAGGACCTCATTGGCTGGGATGCGTGCATAAGCCATACGCTTCTCTCCTCTCAGCATCCAAATAATGATATCAGGCATGCTGTTCTGAGGCTGCAAACGAAAAGGAAATGCTTTTCTGTGCATGAAGTAATTAATGCTTCAGCAACACATATCTCTGTATCTCATTCTTACAAAAACTATCAAGAACATAAATGCAGCAAATTGTACACAACCTCCTCTGCAATCTGCTGTAGGCGTTCTAACCAATCGTCTATGTCAGTCAGTGTGGCTTTAACATCAGTAGCCTCTTCCTTCATACGGCAGGCGGCATCTCTAATGTTGACTAAGGCTGTGTCTCGTAGCTTTTTGATTTGACCATCCAGTGCTGTCATGTTAGGCTTGCCCTCCAGGTCTGGTACCCGGTAACTAAAAGACAGAATATATTTCAAATAAGATAAGTGGGAGTGTAGAAAGCCAGCGAAGTGAATAAAAATGCAGCAAAAGGAATAAGGAGTTTAAAGTTGTGATATGTAATTTTGCATAATGATTCTTGAGCTGTAATAATGATTAATTATTAATTACTAAAAAACAGACTTGTATAATTTCTTCAAATAATGATTTTAGTTATATAATTTTTTTCTGATCAAGAAATGAACCATATTCCCCTGTGAAACAAAAGCAGCTCAGCTTTGCCCCATTTATTAATTAATTTATGAATTGAACAAATAAAACACAAATGGAGACAAGGAATAGGGTGTAATAAGAGGGGGAATACCTTGCCATTTGCAGATTGCAGAGCAAGCTAAAAATTCCAAACCTCTCACTGGTACACTATATACTATAACCCACTATATACTAGACCCACTATACCACCAACCACTATACATTGGTATAATGCTATTGGTATAATGCTATTAGACCAATGACGATAGAAATAAAGAATGTTCTTGATGGTGGATTTACTTTGTAAGGTCTTCAATGAGCTGGTTGATGAGTTTCAGCCAGATCTCAGCTAGTCGTGTCTCAGTAACATTAGCTAGTATAGCTGTCTTCAGTGTGGTAATGTTGGCTTGCTGGTAAAAAACAAAAAACAAAACAGAAACAATCTAACATAACTGAGGTTTTGTAATTATAAGACTCGTGCTCTTAGATTCAATAAAGACCTACCAATCTATCAGCAATAAAGAGAATAATGTTCACTGAATCCAAACGATGGCTGATATCCTCCCAAAACGAAGTAAGAATAACAACTGGCTTGGTGTTAGCCCAGGGCAAGTAGTAGTAGTGATTTCCTGTAACACACACCAGCAGGCTCAGTCATAGTCAGGCACATAGTTATGTGTATTTGTCATACTGTATATCCAAGCAGCCATAATAATCTCACCATCAAACACAGCACAGCTGTACTGAGTGGTGGAGGCCAGGGGTTTGCATGTCGAATCCATCTTGTTGCCATAGTTGCCGATGCTAACCTCAAACTGGATAGGTTCCCCGGGTTCCTGCAGCATGCATGCACTGTGGAACACTGCACAGAGGGAGTACTTCCTCTTTCGCTGGTACTTCTATATACAGAGAGAAAGAGATTTACTATGTGACTATAGTATTAACCTCTTGAGAAGCGAATATCCTCATTTGAGGACATAACATTTTCTCACAACTTCATTGTCTATATATGTTTATTGTACCAACCTTATATGAGGACTTTTAGGTATAATTATTTTGCAAAACTGCTTCCTTGAAAACACTGATTAAATTTATAGTTTATATTTATATAAACTTATAAATTTATATCAGCTATGAATTAAGAGAAACAGTCAGTAGAAATTGTAATGTACACAACAGTAGCATACGGGTCTCAGGAGGATAAAAGTCTATATAAATGATCAGCAGGGTTTACGTACCAATCATCTCAGATTTACAAACACTAGTAAACTACTGTACATTTTACAAAGCACATGGTAAATGATATTCTTAAGTTAAGGTGTTATTTTAAACAAATAGGCCTGGTTACATTGAATGCTTAAGTTCTACTACTTGACTTATTTTACCATTCACACTGGCATGTAATATTTAGCCAGCTACAGTAGGAAAGTCAGTGAAAAAATCAAGTCTGACTGGGATATTACTGCCTGCAGCAACTGCTGTCAATAATAGTCCATGTAACTAGAATAATAATTAACATAAATCATGACTTTCTGCAAATGATAAACATGCATGAGGCCAAATGGACTGTATACACAAAACTGAAGGTAAAACTTTTGTTTTAAGTTGAATTAGAGCATAATATCTATAGAGTAAAAAAAAAAAATACACAGAAAAAGTGAATACCGTATATTACAATATTTTAAATGCTAACTCATTTTCATCCAAAGTACTTACAGTGCTTCACAACTGAAAGCTCATTACTACTTTTCATTTCTTCTATTTCCTAAATGTATTAAATTATCTTCATATCCTTTAACTTGTTCTTTTTTGTAATTTTCCCTGAGAATGTTTACATATAAATAAAAGCAATGAAGCAGTGAAACGCATTTGGAGAGGTGATATGTACTGTATGTGTCATGTGCTGCATGTTGTCACCTGTGCTACTAGGACATCATCGTTATTGAGATCATCCACTTTCTTGTCAATCTTGTCATCCAGCCGAGTAGAAAGTTCAATGAGAACTCTGCCCCTGTAGGCGACCCCCTCACCCTGTCATATACAAGCATGCTATAACTCATAGCATTTACAGCCATTGCGTAGATCTTAACAACAGTTCAAATACTACCAGTAAAACCTATAAACACAATATTTATGTAAAGCAAACAATGACAAATCAAAAGAGCATTTTGGGCATGTTCTTACATATGCTTTCCTTGTGATTACACACTGATTTATAATCAGTTTGCATACCAATGATATCATGTGGCAAACAATTTCTCTAAACTGGCCTCTACATGAAGAGTATTTCTCTACATGAAGAGTATTTCTCAAACCTTTTGGCCACAGACGTACCAAATGTATAATGTAAAAATGCTGTATTTAGGAAATTCAAGTACCTGCCCCAAATTGAGCTCCACATATGGGTCAGGAAGGTCAGAGAATTCCCTTGTGCTCCCATAAAGGTTCAAGTAACAAGGACCAAAAGCTGGAAGAAAGCCAACCTCAGTCGCCATTCTGTCGACTGAAATAAAGCGAGAGGACCTTAGTAACAGAACTCCAACTCAGTAAATAACCTCTTGAATAAAAATGGTCTTTGTAGGCACATAGTACATAAGCATAGTAAACAAGCAATTGGGTTAATAGGAGGAATTATGATTAGAATCAGATCTTAGAAATGAATACCATCAGATCCTGGCAGCCCTCCATTTTCACTAGGAGCTACGGCTAGAAAAATACATCTGGTTAATTAATGTTTTGATGTGTCATCCATAATGTGTACAAGTTGCAAGGCAGAAACAAGGACATTTACCTTCTACTTCACCACCAGATGATGATATTTTGGACAGATTTAAGTATGTGGTCCCAACAGTATCATTACTTGTAAAGCGGTCCCTACAAGAAGGTGAGGCACACAAATAGTTAACTATCACAAGATATACAGGTAGACAAATCCTCTAAGGTCATGCATACAGTAGATTGTATGAAATAATCCAGTTTTTTAGAAACTTACCAGTCAAACATAGTAAGTTTGATACGTTCACACATTGATGGGAACTAAACAAGGATTTAAAAACAAAGACAATAACCTGTTTCAATAATTGCAAACTGGAATAAAAACTCATTTTCTTTACTTATTTCAAATGTTCACATTGGTTCCAAATGAATAAAGTGAATAACTTTAGCACAATTAATTTTCATCCATCAAAATTGATTCGAAAGTCTATTTTCAAACCTCTGAAAAAGATTAGCACAGTGTGCACCTGAGCTGAGAGTCAAGCTCACAACACTGGTGTTTTTAATGTGAATTAATCGTACTCATGTTTTATCACTCAATCTAGTAATTAGAAAATTGTTTTGTTTATAATCAATGAAACCATGCTTTGGTGACAAACTAAATATTTTTTGTTAACGATACATCATATATTTTTTTTCTGTCTGGCCACATATCCCTTTTTACAGTGCATTCATTAAAGAGGTACCATATCATCACACATTCTCACCTTGACCTGGAGGTGTATCACCTGGTTCCACTCCGGATTTGCATTCTTCTCAATGATCTTTGTGCATAGCTTTAAAGAAATAGAATTAGACAAAAATCACGTTGCCTTCTCAATCATCAGACCAAGCAGAATTACTGTGTGTCAAATCACTTTTAAACAATACATTTTGACATATGTCATCAAGAGATAGATAAAAATATATTCAAATGTGTGTTGATTTGAGAAAGCCTATTGGAATGCGGGTCTAGACAGAAAAGACAAAAAAAAATTGTGATAAATTGGGGGTTCTCTTTCAAGGGAACCCGACGCTGTGTCAAAGCTTAAGCTATGGAAATGCTTCTTTACGAAAGTGTTGTCCGAAACACACACACACCAATTTAATGGCTCGGGAAGGACACATGACAAAGTGATTACGTGCCAGCAAGTCGCTACCTAACTTCACACCGCCTCCATGCAGGCATCTCTCATCTTTGAAGACCTCCACACTGTGGTGTTGAGGCGGTGGAATGACCCATATTCTGCCTGTCTATTCTCCTCAGCCTTTTAGGGAAGGCCTACAATCCTGTAAGTTAAGCTGGTGTGGTGATGCACACAATTGCTGTTTTGCAGGCATACCAAGAAGCTCATCTGAGGTCAGAAAGGAATCCTAATGTCCGAGGACTAGAGTTTCCAAGGATGCCCTTTTAGGGGCATTTCCACTACTGTTTACCCCGCCACCTAATGTGATTCGGGGTTCAGCCATGACCACCCATGCTTCTGCTCCTTATGTGTTGCGGCCTCCTGGGTTTGTCCCTGCCAGCTTGCTGTTTCAGGGCACTAAGCGAGGCGTGCAAAGTAACACCTGACACCTCACCTAAATGTCAGACCATTTGATAGCATGGAAGCTTCTGCTGGGTGTGTCACAGTGGCCTCCCCCTGTCAGGTTGTGCTGCCCACTGTTGTTGGCACAGACCAAACCTCGTTCCTCCAAGAGGAAGTTCTCTCGCTTCTCAGGAAAGAGGCCATAGCACATGTTATCAGGACTCTGGCTTTTACAGGCAGTATTTATTTTGCTCTTGTGGCCTAGCCCTTTCACTATGCACATTTACAAAGTGCATGGATGCTGCCCTGGCACTGCTGCACCCTCAGGGAATCCGTGTACTGAATTACATGGACAACTGGCTCATTCTGGCCCAGACGTGGGCCATTCATGAAGGCTTTTAACCTCACAGACAGCTGTGGCTCTCTAGCCAGAGTGCGCCATGACTAAATCAACCTTCTTATACAGTAGTTGCTCTTTGTTGGCGCTATTGAGTTTAGTTCTGGCCCCTGAGGGGGGAACAGTTCCTAGAGGCAGGCCTCTCATCTGAAGTGACGGAGACTCTATACAATGCTAGGCCTCCCTCCACTAAGAAGCTGTATGCTCTGATGTGGAGGCTTTTCTGCCTCTAGTGCAATGAAAGCTGTCAGGATCCAGTTCACTTCCTTGTCATTACAGTGCTGGATTTCCTGTAGTCTAGCCTTTCTCAGGGCCTGTCCCCATCTACTTTAATGGAGTACATGTCTGCCATCGCTACTAACCACGAACCTGTCCTTGGGGCCTCCTTGGCTAGGGACCCTCTGGTCTCTCGCTTTCTGCACGGTGTCAGATGACTGAGACCTTCCTGCAGGCCCCCTTCGAGCCCTTGGAGTTAGCCTCTTAGAAGTTTCTGACACTGAACATGGCTCTGCTCTTAGAAAAAAGAGTGGGAGATTTGAAGGCCCTGTCCATCACCCCTGCCTGCCTAGAATTTGCCCCTGGCATGTCCAAGGCTATCCTGCACCCCAGGGTGGTATATGTCCCCAAGGTGCCCAGGATGGCAGGTTGTCCACTCATCCTACAGGCCTACTGTCCTCCACCTCATGAGTCGGTGGATCAGGAGAGGCTACATTTTCTTTGCCCAGTAAAGGACTTGAGGACTTATGCCCACAGCCCTGATGCAGCTTCGAGTACCCTCGATAGAGAACTACACCAGGTTCGTGTGTAACCCGGGTTCCTTGAGGAGGGAACAAGAGGGTGCTTTGCTGGCCATGCCCCGGGCATCCATTCGCGCTTCTTTCAGACAAATAGGAGCTGGAGTAATGTGACGTAGATGCCCTTATATGGACTTAATGGCACATAATCACTTTGTCACATGACGTTCCCGAGACATTAAATTGGTGTGTTCTTTCTATACTGACAACTCAACTGCTAATCTCACTCTGACTAATGAACATGCAAGTGACTTGCAATTGATTTGTTGCTATTTCACAGATAAGTCAATGTTCCAATGACTTACTTTCCTAGATGTTTAGAAATCATGAGGAAACATGCAAACAGAGTTGCCACAGAGTTATTATTGCTTTTAGTTGTCAATAAATAGGAACTGCAACAAGCAATACTTGAGACTCATCAGGGCAGCAATTGCCCTTCCCCATGACACACATGACTATGAAACGTTTAGCGGATTAGTTTGTTAATACTCCACATCTGCAGAAAATGTTTTATAGCAAACAATTAAATTTAATACATTTCCAAAATAAATGTCAATAAATTTCCACCTAAATGTCAGACCATTTGATAGCATGGAAGCTTCTGCTGGGTGTGTCACAGTGGCCTTCCCCTGTCAGGTTGTGCTTCCCACTCTTGTTGGCACAGACCAAACCTCGTTCCTCCAAGAGGAAGTTCTCTCGCTTCTCAGGAAAGAGGCCATAGCACATGTTATCAGGACTCTTGCTTTTACAGGCAGTATTTATTTTGCTCTTGTGGCCTAGCCCTTTCACTATGCACATTTACAAAGTGCATGGATGCTGCCCTGGCACTGCTGCACCTCCAGGGAATCCGTGTACCAGACGTGGGCCATTCATGAAGGCTTTTAACCTCACAGACAGCGGTGGCTCTCTAGCCAGAGTGCGCCATGACTAAATCAACCTTCTTATACAGTAGTTGCTCTTCGTTGGCGCTATTGAGTTTAGTTCTGGCCCCTGAGGGGGAACAGTTCCTAGAGGCAGGCCTCTCATCTGAAGTGACGGAGACTCTATACAATGCTAGGCCTCCCTCCACTAAGAAGCTGTATGCTCTGATGTGGAGGCTTTTCTGCCTCTAGTGCAATGAAAGCTGTCAGGATCCAGTTCACTTCCTTGTCATTACAGTGCTGGATTTCCTGCAGTCTAGCCTTTCTCAGGGCCTGTCCCCATCTACTTTAATGGTGTACATGTCTGCCATCGCTACTAACCACAAACCTGTCCTTGGGGCCTCCTTGGCTAGGGACCCTCTGGTCTCTCGCTTTCTGCACGGTGTCAGATGACTGAGACCTTCCTGCAGGCCCCCTTCGAGCCCTTAGAGTTAGCCTCTTAGAAGTTTCTGACTCTGAAAATGGCTCTGCTCTTAGAAAAAAGAGTGGGAGATTTGAAGGCCCTGTCCATCACCCCTGCCTGCCTAGAATTTGCCCCTGGCATGTCCAAGGCTATCCTGCACCCCAGGGTGGTATACGTCCCCAAGGTGCCCAGGATGGCAGGTTGTCCACTCATCCTACAGGCCTACTATCCTCCACCTCATGAGTCGGTGGAGCAGGAGAGGCTACATTTTCTTTGCCCAGTAAAGGACTTGAGGACTTATGCCCACAGCCCTGATGCAGCTTCGAGTACCCTCGATAGAGAACTACACCAGGTTCGTATGTAACCCGGGTTCCTTGAGGAGGGAACAAGAGGGTGCTTTGCTGGCCATGCCCCGGGCATCCATTCATGCTTCTTTCAGACAAATAGGAGCTGGAGTAATGTGACGTAGATGCCCTTATATGGACTTAATGGCACATAATCACTTTGTCACATGACTTGACTGCTAAACTCACTCTGACTAATGAACATGCAAGTGACTTGCAATTGATCTGTTGCTATTTCACAGATAAGTCGATGTTCCATTGACTCACTTTCCTAGATGTTTAGAAATCATGAGGAGACATGCAAACAGAGTTGCCACAGAGTTATTATTGCACTTAGTTGTCAATAAATAGGAACTGCAACAAGCAATACTTGAGACTCATCAGGGCAGCAATTGCCCTTCCCCATGACACACATGAATATGAAAAATTTAGCGGTTTAGTTTGTTAATACTCCACATCTGCAGAAAATGTTTTATAGCAAACAATTAAATTTAATACATTTCCAAAATAAAGGAAAAGTGTAAGTGTAGACATTGTGTCTCTGATGTACACAACCATTTCAATTTCATGAACAATTTGGAGAAGGAAAGGGGGATTATGTGTGAAGTGTATTTTTGTTTTATTCAAAGGAGAAGAAAAATGTCTTCTGATTTACTTTTGGGGGAAACAGAGTTTAAAATCCATAGAGAAATATTTTGCAGGTGACAAAAAATCCTTAGTAGCACTACAGTAAAAAAAATATATAAAATTCGAGCAATATGAAATGGTCTTTCAAGCTGCAACACACAGTCTATGTCTTATGCACTTTATACTTATGCACTCTCAGGAAAATGATAGAGCAATACAGGTGAAAACACTATCATTGTGGAATACTGAATACTAATACTGAATAAGACACAACTGACATATAATTATATAATAATATTCCAGTTTCTATTTTAAGCCTTAAGAATATGTAAAGAAAGAAAATATAAAATCAATTCAGGATTTTACCTTTTTGCCTGCAAAATTAACTTCCAAAAATGGATCCACAAGGTTTTTCTTGTCACCCTCTCCTCCAAAAATGTTCTTGACAGTCTGCCCAAAAGCATCGTCCACTAAATCATGTAGAAAAATCAGAAAACACAGTAACAAACTTACTCTTTACAACACAATAACGATGTTGTTTGCCTGTTGTATGTTGCATGGCTCACTCTGTGGCATGTCCTCTGCACGATACACTTTAAGAGAGAGAGTCGCTGAGCGCTGTGTGACCCCGGGAGGCAAAAGCAAGTTGCTTTCAATGTCATCCTGCTCCTCATTGCTCTCTTTCTTTTCTGTCTGCATCCCAAAGTACAAATAAACACATAAAGACATCGAACACTTCAAACACACACATTTTTAGAAGACAAAGTTTGTGAAAAATGTAGACATTAATATTATATAATAAGTAACATATGTACCGGAGGCTCATCTCCAGTTCCCACAATGATCATGTTGGCTTTCAGGTAACCTCGAGCACCAGAGCTGGAGTCATCTGGATCACTCAGCAGCAGCCACTTCTTCATTATAGCATGAGCTTAGAAAATAAAACAAGAAAAAACAGTAAAGGAGATAATGTAATAAATACTATAATATAAAATAAAATAATACTACTAATAATGATCAGGCAGGAGAGATGATATGATGTTTCAAGAATCCAGCTAGCAGTATTATTAAATATGTATTATTATTATTATTATTATTATTATTATTATTATTATTATTATTATTATTATTATTATTATTATTATTAATAACAGTATTGTTAACTAGATACATTAAGATGTAGTGTGTAAGGCTGAAGGGGTTGCATACCAGGCTCATCATAGACATAGCCAACATCCAGCTTTTGGAAGCAATAATGTAAAAGAAAAAGGTGCACTGAAATTAGTCATATTGTGGATACAAACATAAAAGTAATAAAGCTGAACACAGACTATATGGACAATAGATTACCTTGAACTCCCCCAGAAGACTGTCTGATCTCAGGGAGGATGAGTTATAAACCTATATTTAAAGATCCACATAAGGAGTTGTATTGCTGGTGATGTCATTTCATGTGCAGAAGTCATCAGATACAAGGGGAAAATGAGTGATTGTGTGCTCATCTTACCCGAATGTAGATGTTCTCATCAAAAAGCTCAGAAGGCAGCATGTTAACATTGTAGAAGAAGATCTGTAGAAATATTTACATCACAATATGACAAGCATCATATCTCAAACCATCAGTCACATAATTTATGCAGCCTTTTAAATAACTGCTAACAGAGCATAAAAAAGTAAACATGGCAGGTTGCGGTGTTCACATGAAATGTCAAAGAAGTGTCACAAAGTATTTGAGAGACTCACTGAAGCAGCTGGAGGCCAAAGGGTTCAAGGGTAGAAAAGCAAAGAACCAGCAGAAATAGGGCATGACAGTGGTAGGACAGGAGCAGCAGAGCTGACACAATGCAGTTCACATAAAGCCAGATTAAGAGAAGATCTATAAAACATGATAATTTTGTGCCGATATGACGAACACTGACAATTCAGCATTTCAACTAAAAATTTCTTACCTCATCAAAAAATGGATTGTTTCCTCTCTTGATCCTTGTCCTGTGGGTCTGTCCACAAACGCTTACTTTGACAACTGGTTTAATGTTATTTCCAGGAAACTGTCGACCCTCGATGATTCGGATGCGAATCTAACAAAGAACCATGAGTCTGATTCAAAGCAATCAGCAAAATATTTGTCACATAAATTGTGCCTGGGAAGTGATGTACCTGGAAATCTTGGGGTTTGTTAGACAGAGCTTTCTGTCTTTTTCTACGGATCATCTTTTGGGGTGTTTTTCCAGGCTGGCCAGGTGCAGGTGCCTCTCCTGGAGCCCGTGGATCTCCCCAGTCTGTAGTTTCATCATCACCATCTTCTTTTCCAGCAGGTGAAACACCTAGAGGGATAACAAGGGATCCTTTATGTGTGTTTCATTAAGCTTTTACATCATGAACAAAAAGCCTGCACACCTCTTCAAAATAACAGATTTAACCAAAACAAGTCATGTCAGACTTTTTCCACTCTTGATATGAAATTACATCATAATAAAAACTGTCTGAAAAACAATCTGGAATATCATGGAAAAACAGGAAAAAAATAAAATAATAACCTGGTTGCATAAGTGTGCACACCCTTTTAGAATCAGGTCTGTGGCTGGGTTAGTATTCAAAAGTATTTGTTGTTTAGCTTTCATTAGTAAAATTATTTTGATTAAAACCTTTTTCTGTAGCATTTTCATTCACATATTTTCAGTTTCATCAGAGTACAGAAACTGTGGTCTCTCTTGTCGAAACATATGAATCATAACAACAGTGTGTGCGTGTGTGTGTGTGCATGGGTATATACTATCAGGCATAAAATTATGACCACCTTCCTAATATTGTGCTGGTCCCCCTTTTGCTGCCAAAATAGCCTTGACGCTTCAGGGCATATATTCCACTAGGCCCCTGAGGGTGCGCTGTGTTATCTGTCACCAAGAGGTTAGCAGCAGATCCTTTAGGTCCTGTAAGTTGTGAGGTGATTGACAGATATGTGTGTGTGTAGCAGCCTGTATTTCTGAATGTGTGTAGCAGCCTGTATTCCTGAAGTCCTGGAAATGCTGATAGTATTGTCTGTTGGTGTTTTTTGCACGTTCCTCCTTTGATTTGCATCACTGATTTCCATACTGAAGGGCAGCACAGCAGCCCATTGAAAAGTGGCTTTCAATGGTAGTCTAGCTCAGTAACAGATTCGTTAAAAAAAAAAAAAACGAACAGAGCTCATAATGCTGACTAGGAAATTCCTTAAATGTCCTAATAAACCTTTTCAAGATTCCACACATAAAAAAATGTCAAAATGTATTAGGGAAGCTAAAGCAACTGACCTGCTTCTCCAGCACTGCTATCTCCATCGACTTGTACATTCGGATTAGTAATAGCACCGGCAGGAGGCTCATATCCAATCAGTAAACTTACGGTTGCCTGGAACAATGCAAATCCCCATACATACTTAATATCATTAATATGATCTACCACTTACATGCATTATGTCATGCTTGAGTCCATATGTAATGCTTTAAATGTCTTTAAACAGCAATTTATCAACAATAACAAATGCTTTATTTATTAGAGAATAATGATGTAGATTTTTTTTTTGTTTATAATTGGATTTAATGTTGTAGAAAGTCTACCAAACAAGTAACTCCCTGCTATCATTACACTGTAAAAGCTATAAATAATTGTTCCCACACCAAAACTCAGCTTGCAACAGAAAAAACAAAAAACAAAGGATGAAGCTGAAGACTCCTTTCAGAAATGCTACATATAGACTACCGAATATAAAGTTTTTTTTTATTTTTATTATTATTCATTCAAGTTCCTGGGCAAGTTGTTACTTTAGAAAAAAATAATGTATTTGCTGTGATCAATGTATCACCTATAGTGTGGTTTAATGCATTGTGTTATACACTACAGATGGGAAAATTACCCCTGAATCTTGCTTCTTCTCATTGACAAGAGGGACATTTCTTGAAGGCAAAGACTTTGTCTGACCACTGGCCAAATCACGGAGAGAGATTTTTGCAGAGCCAATCAATCTGCAAAGGAAGAAAATAATGAGTTAATAATAAAAATAAAAATAATAATGTTAATATGCATAAACAAAAAATGCACAACACAGTGTTTATTAATAAGATACGGCTATCCAAACAAAATTTAGTGCTAGTATTACAGTATATCAGCCATAATAAGCAAATGCTAAGAAAACACAATGTAGAAAGTTCACTGTACATACTCAAGTTGATTAAATGCACTTGAACAGAAAGTGTTTAGTTTCACTACTCATATCTAAATTCCCCACCTGTAACTAAATCTCAAAATGTTAAGCTCATTGCACAGTAAAGTACTTTTTTCCTGGCTCTGGTAGTTGCAGTGGTAGTTGAGTCACTGTGACAGAGCACAGACTCATGCAAGTACAGATGGCACTTAACTGTTAAATATCACTGTTTTAAATTGAGCAAACACATTGCAAAACGCAAGTTTGAAAAAAAGTCACATCATATATTGTTTCTATCATTTCTAAAAAAAGGCTACACTTGATGCTAGCTTTACTCATCTTGGTTGCTAAAGGAGTAGGTTATAAACTTCCTCAAACAATAAAACGCAGAAGCAAATGGGAGGCAATGGAAAAATACATGAGGCTGTAAGTAATTATAGTGAGCCACAGGCATGAGATGTTTCAGGCTGCATGAAGTTTAACCACCAGCTTTAGAGGGAGGAGCCCTGGCCTGAAAATTTCACTATAGCCCGCTGCTCGATCTGTATACACACTCTACCACATCATCAATCACAGTAAAATGGGCTTAGAAGTCTATAACCTAAGGATTTACTGGCATATTTTTATTCATTTGTCTTAATTGTTGAGAAACCTGAGGAAAAATAAAAAAGGAAGACAGCTAATCGTGGGAGCCACAAGTTCCTTATATTGTACAATTTCATAAATTCTGAATCACTGTGCATAGAATAAAAAAAATTAAACAAAAAAAAAAAAACAGTTCCCCTTCTGGTGTTCTCTGATTAAAAACTTATTCCAGAGTGTCAGATGTCCATGATAATAAACCTCCATTAAAACAGGACTAATGTGCCTGTGTTTAGAAAAAAGATGCTTGTACAGTAGTATACTCAGTGGCGTTGAGAACTAAAACAATAGGACACATGAGTAAGCTTTAAATCTTTCTTGGTCTATCAATTTAAAGGGAATTTTTATTATCTAAATTTTCTCTCTTTTACTTCTGTTTTTGTTAAATTAAAAAGAGTACATCTTTATGTCTACTGGTCAACACAGAGTGACAAATCCTCTGATCTGATACTATGCTCTTTTTTGCTCACACTGTTTCATTTCCCCAGAGTGACAGAGCATTCTACATCAAACTGTGGTATCCTGCTTAAGCCTTAGCTTGTGCATAAACTGGGCTGTAATCATAGAAGTACACATATTAGTACAGCACAATATGAAATATGAAATATCAAATAACATCAATTATACGATGATGAAATATCCCACAATTTACTTTACATAATGTGAATGTTAGGGGCTTCACTGACCTTTAGCTAACTAGACATCTCGGTAATTTAGCTAGCTAAGTGATATAAATGGAGACATCTTTTTGGTCAACTGCCTGTAAACCATAACTATGTTATTATTGCTATTTTCTGCATTTGATGCTCAAGCAGGAGCCTTATTTGCTCTTGCTATCTAATGAAGTCTCATTCTCAAGTTATCTGCTCAGCTGCAGTTTCACCTGATGTGTAGTTCTGTATATTAGATAAACACTGTACTTACTATATATTACATATACACTGTTCACACAAATATGAACATCTTCTATTTATTTTATATAACCTAATATATTGTTTGTGGGAGATCAAAGATCCACACAGGCTTACACTCACTTAGAACCAACTAGACCTTGAGGTTCGTCTGAGCACGACCAAAGTTTGCATACAAAAAGAACAATGAGAAAAATTTCAGTTTTTCTTGTGTAACTTATACTAAACCTTTTCTATCATACTATCTTCATAGTCCTCAATATGGGGCATGTTCATTATACATTTGTATTGAATATGAAAGCAACAGTCTCAACAGTGATTTTAATGCAATGGAATTTTGCAAAATGTAAATTAATGGAAACTTTTCCACTCTTCTGTATATGTATTTGAGCTGTTCAGAAGCAGGAATGTTTAGTTAGTGACGAATTTCCTTAAAGGAGGTTTTTGAGATTGTTTGGGAAAACATGGAATGTAAAACCAAGTGTATGAGTCACATCTCAGACAAAAAGCAGCAAGATCTAATTTCTCAAAAATACATCAAGCCTCATCCTAATGCACAGTTAATACAAAAAAAGCCATATATATACTCAAATATGATCCAACTGTGCATTAGAAATATTACCAAACAGATTTATAGGTCAGCATAAAAGGATTTCTGGCAGACTCCATGTGGAACATTTCTTTAAAAGTGATTAAAACAACAGTTACAGTAGAAACAAGTCTTGACAAGCAGTTCCACATTACTTGCCTCATGCACTGTGGCAATTTGCTTCACTCCAACAATGGAAAAAAAGTGTTTTCAGTCTTCCAAGGCTCCCAAAATGGGGATTTTTAGCAGGAACTTTTGGCTCAGGTAAACATACTGTATCCCTCTAATCAGTACAACAACAACACCAATGATAATGTTCAGATATTTTTCACTTACTAGGCTAACTAAAGACACATTACAAAGCTAAGCTGAGCCTTATCTGTGGACCTGAATCTAACCCTATCAGAAAAATAAAAGTAATAATAGATGTCGTAGTATGATTGTTATAATATAATGCTGGGGGGAGGGGGGGGGGGTTCTGGGTTCTACTCTCACATAACAGAGCAAGTACAGACATAGAAGCTAGGTGTGGCAGTGAGGGATCACTGTACATGCTGAGTCTTCTCTGTTTTCATCTATGTAATGTTAATTCTACAGTTGCACTGGTTTATTATATGTTTTACCTAATACAGAAAGAGTGTAGGTGTTAAAAACCTAGGCATAATGTGGTTTTCACAGCTT
This sequence comes from Tachysurus fulvidraco, assembly GCF_022655615.1. Taxonomy (NCBI): domain Eukaryota; kingdom Metazoa; phylum Chordata; class Actinopteri; order Siluriformes; family Bagridae; genus Tachysurus; species Tachysurus fulvidraco. The sequence goes on from NC_062521.1 coordinate 16,308,668, forward strand.
TCTCATCCACTTCATTCAACGCTCTGACAGTGGACACACTAAAAGACAGTGTTTGGTGCATCTGTGCAATTATTCAAGCTTTTATATATATATATATATATATATATATATATATATATATATATATATATATATATATATATATATATATATATTTAAAAGACTTTAAAAGATTATCTTTAAAAGACTGCCAAAAGTGTCAAAGTGCATACTTGTCCTTCCCGATGGTCTCATAGTCTTTAACCACAACATCGATGAATGAAGAAGAGTCCAGAGGTGAACCTTTTAAATCAAACTCAAGAATCTGTAATGGAAAACAAGAACAACAGCTAAGTGCCATACAATATAATCAAAATTAAGACATTTTCTGTATCTGAGCATCAGTGTATTTCACTCACCTCATTCCACACAGGGTTTAACTCATTGGAAATAGCTTTGGTTTTCTTTTTTTCACCTGGAAGAAGTTTAAGCAAATTAAGAAAGCAAGGGATGGTTCTTTAGTTATACTACAATGTAGTGTGTATAAACAACCCCTCAAACAACTATTTAACCAGCGATATTCATTACGTGTCAAGTTACTTGGAGAAGGAAACATTTTTTCCCCAAACTGCGACGCGCCATTTGTGTCCTTATAAGGAAATCTACTCTGTAGCTCGAGACATCACAATAACCAGCTTTTAGTTATAAACACAACAGAGTTTGTCCCAGTGGATACTTTTAGAAATGGTACAAGAGACGCATGCATTCTGGTCGCTTTCAATCCGAGCTTTGCCAAAATGTAAGAAACAAAGCATTACTTATAGTGACTGTACAGTGTTCCTTTTATTTATTTATTTATTTATTTATTTATTTATTTATTTTAAAAAACATTTTTACTTGTATTAGTTGCACACAAACTCGAAAAGTATAAACTCACCTTTAAAGATGACTGTGGCAATGGGGTCAGGGTTGCCGAGTGTCTTTTTAGGGATTGCTTTAGCGCACTCGACCACCACCTTCAGCATGGTGCCCACTGGAGTGTTAATACAATCCGCAGCTTCTATTCATAGGATTCAGGTTTTAAGGAGGAAGCGCGCGAGCGACAAGCAGGCTGGGGAAGGAGAGGAGGGAACAGTGTAATAAAGCTCTGAGGTTAGGCAAGAAAACCACAACAAGAACACCGGTATCCACCCTTTAAAGTAGGAATTTGACTAAAATGACGCACTGACATGTCAATCACAGGAAATGTGAAGTGATGGTACAGGTGAGCAACCTGTAAATCATGTCATTATATTACAAAAAAAAAATAAAATAAGATAAAATATTGGTGCAGTCAGCGACTAATAAACATGGATTAGCTTGTAAAGTGTAAATAGTCGTTATGTTACTGCGATAGTTTGGTTAAGCTACTGGTTTTGTATATTAGTGTGTATATTGATTGTACAAGGTTTGGGAGAACAATCTGCAACAGTAAATTCGCAGCACCACCTAGTGGTCATGAGGAGAATGAACGGCTCCAAACTCGAAGGCTCTAAAAAGAATGTGAATTTGGGGAAAATTAGAACTAAGAATCTCCTAGAGTTTAATCAGTTCGGATCCACTCAGATGCAATACTTAGTCAGTGATTAAAAATGAGTGAAATTGCTAATGTGTTTAAACCAATTGTTTAGCTATAAGTAAATTTCAGAAACAAATATCACAAATACTTTATACATTCTACTTATGCTTTATTAAATGCCTATATGTCCAAGAGAAATTCTACAACATAACGAATAGCAATAACATATATATATATATATATATATAAAGTATATTATTTATGTAATACAATAAAGCATAGTATGTATGTTAAATGTAATCATTACAATAAATACAGATGATGTGATAGCATTGTGGTTAATGTGCAAGTTTGATTCCCACCAAGGTGCCATTGCTAGGCCCTTAACCCTTAAATGCTCAGTTGTATAAAATGTAAGTAGCTCTGGATAAGGGTGCCTGGCAAATGTTGTAAATGATTTATTAAATCTTTATCCTTGGAACACTGTATGTGAACAGGAGAGGATGCTAGTCTATCACACGGCAACATGCACACCTAGGGGCCAAATTAGCATAGTAAATACGCCATAGCCAATACATATAGGATAGTTTGTGTGTCTTTGGGGATTAACAATAACAATCACGAAACAATTATATACAATCTCATGTAACAAGACATTATTGTCATCGATGAAATTATTTTGATTAGCCCCAAATAAAGAGCAGCTGTTTCTGTAATATTTTCTTCACATCTTCTTGGTTTCATCTTGATTGCTCAAGTCATGGTATACAAAGAACTTACAAAGCATGAATGGCATCTCTCTTGTTAGAAGGTATCGATCACGAGAGGGGTATATGTTTTTCAAAACATTAGATGCAACATGGAACGATGAAAACATCATCACATAAAGTAAATGGAACTGCACAGTGATATCACTAAGGGACCGAGACAAAAACTCAAAAGGGAGGCTGGCAAGAGACCTATGGTATAATTAAAGGAGATGTGGGACTATATGTATATTGTTTGATTATAAATACATGTACATAAACAGATACATGTCTTTTATATTTAGAGATATAGAGAGGTACATATTATATTATTTATAGAGAGGTACTGAGACTGCAGCCTGTAAAGATAAGGCACCCAGCTACTTTAATGTATATAATAGTATTGCATTTTAAACATTATATAGGTCATAGGATATGCAGAAATCTTTAGAACATCTTAGAGGCATGTGATTCTTATCCAATAGATGGCGGTAAAGGTTTGCATCTTATTTTGGGCAAAAGACAACCTCTTAGCCTCATAGAGTAGCTAATGTTTTGTGTAAATGAAGCAGGAAGACAGATTTCATTCTTCTTCTCACTCCCACAGAGACAATTTATTAAACACTAATTTAGTACCACTATGCCTGAATCAGGTAATCACTATTCTCTACACTGCCCTACACTATTCTCTATTATGCTGCAAGAAGAGACCTGAGATACATAATATACATATAGTACATGTATATAGCGAGAGGCTTTAATTGTGAATAATCAAAGCTTATTCTGTAAAACAACAACAAAAAAAGAATATATATTTGCAGTGAGAAATTTCCAGAGAGACTGCAAAATTCTAAACATAGGCAGAAACAGTTTATTTGAAATTAATCAGACTGAATAAGCTAGTACTCAACAGTGGGCTATTAAGCACACCACTAGAGATATCAAATATGTTAATGCACAGAAAAAGGGCAATGTTTGATCACTGACAGAGATCATTTTAACAGCTAAAGAATTACTGAAAGCTCCTATTGTGTATTTGAAGCACCGGATGTCGGCTCAGAAAAGCTTTTCAGTTCCACTTGCTCCATCGCTGTCTTGTTCCTCTCTGGTGTACTGTGAAGTCTTTTATCACAGAGATAAATGGAAGAGAGTCTGTTCCCCACTTCTCTGTAATGAGCCAGTGAGGAGAGACGAGACAAGGATCCTCACTCCATCGTCTGTTTAATCTGACTGAGACCAGCAAAATACCTTCTTTAAAACATTGATAATGTGAAGAAGAGTGTTAAAAATGATGAAAAACAATCCCTTTGGAAACTTTATTGATGTGAGGTTCCGTCAGCCTTCTAATATCCCTTTATAGAGCATAAGGCAGCTTTGATGAAAAAGAAAATTCTTCAGTATATATTGTGAAGGTCTTTCTTTCCTAAGTGTACTATTTTTTTATTCTATCTATCTATCTATCTATCTATCTATCTATCTATCTATCTATCTATCTATCTATCTATCTATCTATCACGCATAACAATATTGTGTATCATTGGTGTTTGGTTCATGACACGATATATCTCTCTATCTAACACATTCAATACTGCATAATAAAGAAGAATATTAAGTAGGCATAAAGAGCTTATATTATTTGAGGTGCAATAAACATTTAAACTTAATCAAGCTGTCTGTCCCACATTCCTCTTCATTGCAAATCAGCAGAGGCTACACAAAATTAAAAAAAAACAAAAAAAAAACCGCTTCTCGTAAGCATGCGGTTTTCTCTCTGCTCCAATTAGGTAGCATTTCCCCGCTGTTTCAACAAGAGTTAAAGTAATCTGCATGCAGGTTGGGACAACGCTTTCTTTCTTTCTCTCTTTCTCTCTCTCTTTCTTTCTTTCTTCCATTCGTCTTCCATGAGTTCTCATCATAATTGCATAAACTATGTTGAAACAGCAAAGAAATGATCACAGACATTCATGTTTCTTGTTAAAATAAGAAATATAATTTATTGCATAAAAATTATATTTAGTTACAGTAAGAAGACTAAACATTTATGTACAATATACATTTACAGTGTTTAAATGAAACAAACAAACAAACAAAAAAACACCTCAGAGTTCTGGTATGACGGACTTCCGGTGTGACACCGAAATCTGTGACCTATTGTATGTTGTGACCTTAGAGGGCGCTGTTGCTAAAATGCAGCTTAAAATAGGTCGTCTAGAGACGTTCGCTACGTAACAAGAGTGAATGCAAAATCTTGCGTAAATCTTGTTGCGAGAACGCGCCAAGCGCCGTGAACGTTACATTCAACGCGCATGCCGTCGTACTGCAAACAGTTGCATGCGCATTGAACTAAAGACTAATTTACAGTACTTAAAAAAACAAAGCTATTCAAATGCTTTTGCATTCTGTTTTCATGATTGCTTTTTTTTAACTACCCTGAGTCATTTATTAATTAAGGCTAAAAAAAATGTAGTCAGATGCTGATTATTATTATTATTATTATTATTCTTACATATTTGAATTAAACAAACTTACAGCACGGTCACCAAATATGATAAGGCATTAGGTTATCAGAATCCGTTACTTCCCTCTATTTCAACCCAAATCCTTTTCAGGATATACTATAGAGGGTGTTAGGCATCACCAGAGTGAATATGGAGAACATTCAATTCAATTTGGTGTGAAATAGAGGGAGGTAACGGATTCTGATAACCTAATGCCTTATCATATTTGGTGACCGTGCTGTAAGTTTGTTTAATTCAAATTTGTAATAATAATAATAATAATAATAATAATAATAATAATAATAATAATAATAATAATAATAAGCATCAGCATCTGACTAAATTTTTTTAGCCTTAATTAATAAATGACTTTCAGGGTAGTTAAAAAAAAGCAATCATGAAAACAGAGAATGCAAAAGCATTTGAATAGCTTTGTTTTTTTAAGTACTGTAAATTAGTCTTTAGTTCAATGCGCATGCAACTGTTTGCAGCACGACGGGACGCGCGTTGAATGTAACGTTCACGGCGCTTGGCGCGTTCTCGCAACAAGATTTACGCAAGATTTTGCATTTACTCTGTTTGCGTAGCGAACGTCTCTAGACGACCTATTTTAAGCTGCATTTTAGCAACAGCGCCCTCTAAGGTCACAACATACGATAGGTCACAGATTTCGGTGTCACACCGGCTTAGCTAATCATGGAGTAGGTCGCATCGAGCTCAGCTCCTACAGAGTTTGTTTCTCCGTTATTTTTAGGCACGATTTGCTCACTTTTGGTAGCTTACAAGTTTTTTCTAAACCTGTTCTGAATAAGAATTATTTTGATTTTCGTCGACTACAATGCCACCCAAGGTCAATAAAAGCGCAAGTGGCTCTCAGCCTCACCTGCTGCCTGTTGCCAGCGCTGCATCCCCGAGTCGTGGTGAGACCTCGCCGGCTGATGCTAATGTTACTGCTCTCAAGACCGAACTTCTCTGCACCCTTCGTGAATAAATTTCAGCAATATTTAAAGCTGAACTTCACGCAGCGTTAGGTGACAACCTCTCCTCGATTAAATCTGAGCTGCTAGCACTGAAAACCGATCTTTCCTCCAATATTTCCACTATGCAGCAAAGCTTTACCGGACTCAAAGACACCGTGTCCGAGATGGAGCAGTCCCTCTCCACTTGCACTGATGACATAGCCACTCTCCGTGTTAAGGTGGAGTACATGTCTGGAGAACTGGTTAAATTGGAGAGCAAATGTGATGATTTGGAATCTAGGTCACGCCGTAACAATGTTCGTATTGTCGGTGTGCCGGAGGATACTCCAAATAATTTATCCACAGAGTATGTGTCAAAACTCTTGATGGAGGCATTTACACTTGAGAAGGAACCACTTGTGGATCGTGCCCACCGGAGCCTGGCTCCCAAACCCAAGCCGGGCCAACGTCCACGCACGATAGTAGCAAGGATCCACTATTATACAGACTGTGCGAATATCCTCAAGAAAGCCGGGGAGCTACAGTGGATTAAACTACACAACATGACCATCTCCGTCTTCGCTGACTACACCGCTAAAACAGCACGAGCCCGCGCAGCTTTTAATGAGGTTCGAAGCCAGCCACGGGACATTGAAGGAAACCGGTTCGGCATCCTCCATCCAGCCAAGTTACACATAACATACGAGGGAGTGCAGCGCGATTTCACTTCACCAGCTGAAGCTAAGGCGTTTATTAGCAAAATTATAAAATAGACTGACTATATGAAGGTTACATATTGCTTATTTGCAAATTTAGTTGGCCCAAAAGGACTCTGTGGGTGAGTGTAATTATAACTGTTTTGTTTAACTCAGTTTTTACCGCGCTACCAGTGAGTGTCGGGGGTTATTTCATTTTGTATGCGTGCCTTACAATTTTATTTTTATTTTGAAATGTCTCTGTAGGAGCTTTCTTTATAGGTTATGGTTAGCTATACAGACGTAAGCGTCTCTTTTTTTTCTTGCTCCGCTTAGGAGCTTGCACTGCTGTCTCTGTTGTTTGGGGTTGGGGACATCTGCGGTGCGGGTGGGGGGAGGGTGGGAAGTGGACGCGATCCAATGTTCTGTGAAGTTGATTTCACTTTTCATGTTTGTTCACATTTATATCTATTTTACTTTGTTTGTGTGTCAGCGCATGTACGTGGGCTTTTTCCCCTTTTCTTTTTATGGGGGTGGGAGGAATGACCTGTTTAAATGTGTAGCCTACTTTCAAACTAAGGTCTGTTAGCTATGGCCAGCACTCAAGGAAGAAAGTGTGGTGATTCGACTGGTATTCGATTTTTGAGTTGGAATGTGAAAGGCTTGAATAGCCCCACTAAGTGGTCCAGAATATTTTCACACTTAAAGCGCCTGAAGAGTGATGTAATATTTTTGCAGGAGACCCATTTGAGGGACAGGGACCATGTTAGACTCAGATGTCCATGGGTGGGAAACGTGTTTCACTCGACGTTTAATTCTAGAGCCAGAGGGGTTGCTATTCTGATCAATAAAAGAGTTCAGTTTACTCCTTCAAAGACAGTGGCTGACAAGAATGGAAGATATCTAATAGTTGTTGGCACTCTTTGTAATAACCCTGTATTGTTGGTCAATGTATATGCTCCGAATTTTGATAATCCGGGTTTTACAGACAAGTTGTGGAGTATCCTCCCTTTCCTTGACACCCATCTTTTAATACTAGCTGGTGATCTAAATTGTATTATTGACCCTCCCTTAGATCGTTCAAACCCTCGAACCCTGACCCAGTCTTCTATGTCCAAATCCATTTCGGATTTTATGAGTAAAAATGGGTTTGTAGACCCTTGGAGATTTTATAACCGTAGTGCCAGGACATATTCCTTCTACTCTCAGGTGCACCAATCTTTTTCACGTATTGATTATTTTTTTATTGACAATTCCCTAATCCCTAAAGTCACAGAGTCTGACTATCACGCAATTGTTATTTCTGACCATGCACTATCAAATTTGTGGGCCAGCCGCGTTTTTCCTCACCCTGGAGGTTCAATTCTTTGTTGTTGTCAGACGAGGCATTTAGGGTTTTTACCTTGTCTGCAATAGATGAATATATAGTTTTTAATAGGAGTGATGCTGTCTCATCTTCATCTCTTAAAGCATATATGCTCGGTCAAATTATTTCGTATTCTGTCCATTCCAATAAAGGCACCAGGCCCAGACGGGTTCCCTGTTGAATTTTTCAAGAAATTTATAGACCGTTTAGCTCCACTTGTTCTTTTAGTATACAATGAATCTTTAGAACGTGGTTCTTTGCCTCCCACTCTTTCTCAGGCAGTCATTACGCTTCTCTTAAAGGGTAAGTACCCTACATCTTGTGCCTCATATAGACCTATATCCCTCCTCAATGTGGATGTAAAAAATCTTGGCCAAGGTATTGGTGAGACGCCTTGAAAAAATCCTTCCTTCTATTATTTCAGAGGAACAGAATGGCTTCATTAAAGGACGGCAGTTATTTTTTAACGTTCGCACACTTTTGAATGTCATTCTGTCTAATCACTCTTTAACTAGTCCAGAACTAGTTATCTCGCTTGATGCTGAGAAAGCTTTTGATCGGGTGGAGTGGGTCTATCTTTTTGCTGTACTAAATAAGTTTGGCTTTGGGGACAGATTTATTTTGTGGATTCAATTGTTGTACAATTCCCCTCAGGCTAGTGTTCACACAAATGAGATTACTTCTGACTATTTTACTTTGTCACGTGGCACTAGACAGGGCTGCCCCCTCTCTCCCTTACTTTTTGCTTTGGCCATTGAACCCTTGTCGTTAGCTTTGCAATCACTCACTTCATTTCACGGAGTATCCCGCTATAACATTGGTCTGAAATTGTCACTGTATGCAGATGATCTCCTTCTATGTTTCTGATCCTTTGACAAGTGTTCCACCAATTTTATCTTTGTTGAAGAGATTTGGCTCTTTTTCAGGTTATAAAGTGAACTTACTTAAAAGTGAATGCTATCCTATAAATTCTCTCGCTCTTAGACTGAAACAGTCTGACATTCCTGTCAAGTTCAGTCCTTCAGGTTTCAAATATTTAGGAGTTAACGTGACCCGGACTCTGCCTTCCTTATATTCGGCAAATTTCTCCCCATTAGTCAGGTCAAGTCGGATTTCCAAAGGTGGGGTTCCCTCCCTCTGTCTCTAATTGGTCGTATTAACGCCATTAAAATGAACATTTTACCTCGGCTACTTTTTCTGTTTCAGTGTATCCCCATATTTTTGCCCAAAATTTTTTTTAAAACACTGGACCAACTTATTTACCTGTTTTTTGTGTGGACGTAAAAATCCCAGGGTGAGAATCACTTTTGCAGAGATTTACATTTAGTGGCGGTCTGGCTTTACCTAATTTTTTGTTGTATTATTGGTCGGCTCACATTCACAAATTGACTTAATGGCTTCAATCACAAGAACTGCTATGGTGTAGGCTTGAGGGCCAGTCCTGTATCTCCTCTTCTTTAAATGCTTTACTGACATCTTCCCTCCCAATTAACCCATCTTTTTTCACAAAGAATCCTGTGGTCCGGTCCAGTATTAAAATCTGGTCGCAATTCAGGAATAATTACAAGTTTGTTTCAGCCTCAGCCACAATGCCTATAACAAAAAATCACTTATTTCCCCCTGGCTGATGCTGTCTATATACAGTGGGAAAACTGTGGCATTAAAAGTTTTAGGGACCTGTATAAAGATCACCTTTTCTCAAGTTTTTCCACTCTATGCTCTGAAATGAATCTCCCGGCTGCTCGTCTCTGTGCTTCGTCTCTCTTCCCTTCCCATCCTTCACTTCCTAATACTCAACTTTGGGAAGAGCTGCTGTCTCTTAAGCCCAACAAGAAATCTATTATATCAATAATATATAAACAGTTAATGGATTTAGACACCTGTTCAACAGCTAAAATTCAGAGGTCTAGGGAACGGGAGCTAGGAATAACTTTTTCAGATCTGCGATGGGAAAAGGCATTAGCATGTATTCGTTCCAGCACATTCTGTGCAAGGTTGCAACTAATTCAGTTTAAGGTATTATACAGGGTTCATTATTCAAGGTCTCGTTTATCTAAAATTTATCCACAGATAACCGACCAATGTGAGCAGTGTCATGGTACCCCATGTAACCTTGCTCACATGTTTTTCTCTTGCCCTAGACTTCACAACTTCTGGAGCCAGTATTCCATGATTCTCTCTAAAGTTCTGAGAATTCAGGTTCATATAGATCCCTTTTTAGCTGTATTTGGACTCCCGGTTAACTGACCCTGATCAGGCTGATATATTGACATTTACGTCACTTGTGGCTAGGCGGTGCATTTTACTTCTCTGGAAAGCCTCTAAAGCACCTTCAGTTTCTGTGTGGCTCCAGAATGTGATGTCATTGCTTAAACTGGAAAAGATAAAAGTTTTCATCCAGGGGTAACTCTGAAAAATTTCACCAAAAATGGGGCTCTTTCATAGACTATTTTAAATCGCAACAGACGCTACCATGTGATTGATTCTGCCCCCCCCCCCTTATTTTTTATTAATTTTTGTTTTATTTTATTTATTTTTAATTGCGTGTGTTTTCTGTCTCCTGTATATGCCTTTTTTTGTTTTGTTTTTTCCTTCTTTACTTACTGTTTTATTGTGTTTTAAAATAACAAAAATTTAAGGGGAATACCTGTAAATTGTTTGTACATGACTGTGTTACTTCCTCAATAAAAAGATTGAAATATATAAAGAGTTCTGGTATGACATCAGAACTAAATGACTCAGGGTTTGTGAAAAGCAACAAACATCCAGAAAGAGATTGAACTCAGAAGGTTGAGACCAGATGCAGTCCCATGTCTCATACCTGACGACCGTCCAAAGGTTGTGTCTGGGTTAGAAGAGGTTTCCTGAAACAAATTAATGTGCTTAGGAGCTTTCTGTACAATCAACAGTATCATAACTGCCAGTTGTTTTATGGGTAAAGGTTTTAATTTACTCCTCCTAACTATTTATTATTTAGATAATATTTAGGCCTGCTTCCACTTTGAGCTACTGCAGAAAAAATAAAAATCATTACTGGAGGTATGTCGGTGTTGGGTAATATTTAACATTAGCATTTCGAAGCTTTCTGCTGTGCACAGGGCTTTTTTCAATCTTTTTTTTTTAATTTAACAAATTGTTAGAGATGTAAATACACAAAACTAGGGTTAGGATTCTTTTATACTAGACTAGCAATATGAACTAAAATTTCATTTAACACTTAAATGTGTTTTTTTTTGTGTATGCCACAAACATGTCTGATAGCACTGCTGTGCTCCATTCACTGTATTAAACTGGGCAGACTATGATTGGCAATTTATTACAATTAATAATATTATTCATTAATAATTCATCTACAATTATGATGGGCTGTGATAGAATCCAAGTTCATTCCAAGTTCATTTTAGACGTGCAACTTTGCTAAAATATAGAACCAGAGAATGTGTAAAATAAAAAGAGAGAGAGAGAGAGAGAATAATACCAAATATGAAGTCAGGTTCCAACTAATGTGCTGAACTCATTTCCGGCCAAAATGCCAGACTGAACCTTATAATATTAAGGTCACAATATGCTAATGATACAACATCAAAATGGACAAATGGTAAAGGGCCCATGACAGCCATGGCTGTTAGTCTCACACTATAGTAACATTTCCAACCCACAGTCCGAGAAGACTGTGGACGTGACACAATGCAGTCCAAAGAGCAGCCATGCCATTTCCAAAGACACTAAACACAAGGCCTACAATTGCATGACCTTAGCGTCTGAGCAGTGATTAATGGCTCGAGTTGAACCCAAACACCAGATCACAGAACCAGAGCTCACATTTTTCATGTGCTTCAATGCCTGAAATGACAGTTTACCCATGACATATTAAACAGCATTTAAAAAGCTTGCCACACGACATGAAGTCATTTAAGCACTTTGTAACCACTCCTTGCTTGTGGAACGTAATGCAACAGCGGTCAATTACAGATGCATAAGTTCTACTAAACATTACAGCAGATAGAATGAATGAGAGAGAATGAAAAAATAATCCACTAATATGGACAGTAAATTAAAAAGTGCGTTCCCTATAGGAAACCATTGTGTGATAGCACTTCTGCATTTTGTGTGTTGAAGAGAAAATATCATTAAAAACAATCAAGATTACTAAAAAAAAGCAAAATGGAAATTCAATTCCTAGAAATTTTTCCACTAGAGATGCACTGATACTCGGCTCTTTTATGGGATCTGATTTGATGTGTTTTCTCGTGACAGTGAGTGAGGCTGACTTGAACACGGCACCATCATGTCTCTGATATTTTGCATAACTAGGCAACAGCAGCTTGCAGAGGTTTGGCTTGTTTCCTGTGAGGATGTCAGTACTGAATCAGTATCAGGTATCTGGAGCAATACTTTTAGTATACGCAGTACTTATTGTATTAAAACTTGTAATCAGTACATCCCTACTTTCTTGCAACAACAGCTCCCTGTTTCTGTTTGCTAATCATAAGCATGTCAAGATTTTGTCAAACAGGAGGAGTGTCAGGTTCACTACAGGCTATTCTCAATATGTTGTAAATAAAAATGGTAAAACTAATAACTATTGCAGCACTGCTGTTTCTGAGTCTATGTCTGGTTAATTTGGCTACTTTCGTGCTTTATAATCAACACTCTAATCTGTGTAACTGTATTCTGTGTAACCGTGTGTGTGTGTGTGTGTGTGTGTGTGTGTGTGTGTGTGTGTGTGTGTGTGTGTGAGCAACTTGAGAAAATGCTTCACTCCAGAGTCTGTTTGATGGTGACTTTAAGCCTCCAGTAATCACTAGGAAACAAAAGCTCAATCACGACCTTAAGTGACGCTTAATCATGCACTTTCACACTTAGCTTCCAGCATGTAGGCTGAGTGTGTGGGTGTTTGTGTATATTCCCGTGTTTCGATGAGAAATTATTCACGTCTGAGAGGGCAAAAAGCATTCTTGAATCATGACCTTGTACATGGAGATTTAAGCAGACAGGCCCAGAACCTGCTACCTGCATTAAGAGTAAAAAATGTTCTCATTCAAATGACATCACATTTTTTGGTTCATGTTCATCGTGACTGAAGACTGAGAGATCATGGAGCTAGCAGCTTGCAGCTCTGTTTCTTCTGTAGTGCACACACGGTGACGAGTCAGGGTGTGTGGTCACATTTCTATGCCCGTCCACTGGCATTAATGATTGCTTTATTCATGGTGCCACATTTCTATACTTTCTGATTACCCAATCAGCAGTCATCATCTGTCGTCATAACAACCAAGACCTCACTCTTGCCCATTTCTTCCAGAGCAGTCGCCAGGGAGACCAGGTCGGCATCACCGTGGTGACAAGCTTCCCACAGGTCGAGCAGCACACCTGTGGGACTTGGCTTGGTGGCAAAGTAGTTCAGGTAACTGTGCAAGAGACATGGAAAAAGCACAACAACACTCGATCACACAGAAAATATCATCCAAAATTTAAAGGGGGAAAAACTTCAACCACAGGGTAAAAACACTTTGTTATATCTAACATTAAGAATCACATACTGGTGGCTGGTTTATACATTTTATTATAAAATAAAGGCAAACACACACATAAGGAACAACTGGGAGAAAAGCTGGGAAAACATCGCACTCACACTCACTTTAAAAGAAAGAATAGAGAACTAATTTTGAATAGAGTACTAATCAACATAATCATACTGTATTAATCTTTTTCACTGCTCTGAGGTCTATATTATATACTCTAAATATATAACCCAGTTCCACCTCCATGAGAAAAAGCTGAGAAAGAGAAAGAAGTAGCCAGTAATCATTTTAGACACAGGCTCTTGATACAATAAAATGTAATATGTTTTTGAATTAGGAATTGTCTTTCAAAATCTGTTTTTGTGAGTGGCACACAAAGATTTAGCATCCATTAGATCCTTTTCTAGTTCTAGATATTAATAGCACCATAGAATCTCCAAATTCTAAATATTATTTGCATAATGTCTTGAGCCAGTAACATCCTGAATATTATTCAATGTGATGTAGGAGCTTCTATTAACACGATTGTAAATGCAGACATCTACCTACACACTAAATCTAATTTTATCCTAAGACACAAAAGAACAACTTTTGGCTCTTTTACATTCTTTAAATAAATGCTGAAGTGTTTTAAATGCTGCAGGTTTTCCTTGTGGGAGGAAACGGTCAGATATTCCTATCCATGTGGGACAGTTGGTTCCTACCAAGCAAGATACCACACACATACACACTTACACACTTATGCTAATGCACTCACCTGTCAAAGCCCAGGCTGTGTGCAAGCAGTCTCCAGTCACAGCCACGGGCACTGGGGGCATCAAGACTGGCACAGATCTTTTGGCGGATAGAGGCTGGCAGGCGGAAGGCATAAGGACCCACCTGAGATGACGGCAGGCTTGTTCCTCCTGCAGGCAGCGGTGAATGTGGGGGCAATGTCTGACACACAAGCACAAACAAGCACATGCATAAATGATTCATCCAAATAAGCAGTCTGGGGTAGTTTGTTTGAGCACCAATTGCACTTTCCACAGTTTCTGTACCTCCTGGATGTCTGTGTGGAGCTGGAATATCTGTCCCTCCCCTTCTACCTGTCTCACACAGATCTTACAACTGAGCTGGGACACAGCCAGGCTGCCTCTCTCCAGGCTAAAGGTGCAGTGCAGGGGCCGCTGGCTCCCATTCCAGATGTGGTAGAATGGGATCTCCTATAATACACACAGCAAAACTGAAGGTAAGCTTAAAATGAACAAACACCTTTGCTGATATTAACACATCTACAAATCTGTTTTTTTACATAGCATATGTTTTTGACACTTGCAGAATCTCCCCATTCACTCAATACTTTGTCATAGGCAAATAAGTCATTTTTATTTCTACACATCAGAACACCATATTTCTTTATAGACTAAAATAAAAAAAGCATAATTTTTGGTTTCTAAAATTTTGCATTATGTTGGATTTTCCTTTTATTTTGTCATCTCTTTTTATATTCTTTGCATTATAATAAGTGTTACATTTAAAGTTAACCCTGATAAGGATATACTGTAATTTACTCTGCCTTGGAAATTACAGTATATATCCCTTATTACAGTATGATTAATTAAATACAGTAGATGTCAAAATCAGAATCCATGATACTGCACTATACTACAACTAGTACTGTAGGTGACAAAACATCTCACCTGATACTTAGCAAGAAGCTTGCTCCTCCAATGAGAGTGCGGGATGTCATGGATTGACAGTCGTAGGTTGTTGTAACTGTCTTTAAAGAGGAGTGACCTGGGATCCTCCAGTAACACCCCACCAAGCGTTCGTTCAAATTCTAACACTTCCTGCATGTCAGAAAAATCAGCGATTAAAAGGAAAAAATGTGTGAAGAGAAGAAAAAGAGAGAGCAAATAATGTCTGGTTTTAGGTTTGATTGACTAGCTAACCTTTAGGGCATATGGTGTGTCTTGAATGCAGTAGACCCTTAGACTGTAATCCAGAGAGAGGCAAGGAGCTCGTGGAGCAAACAGGGCAAGCTGTAGCCTCTTACAAGCAGGTTGAGGAGGAACTGACTGTCCCCCCAGACTATAGGTGCCTAAGTGCTCCATCAGTATGTGGCAGCTCTGCTCCTCCAATTGCATGTAACATGGCGAGGACAAACTCTCCTCTCCTATAGTCAGCACCTCCTAATGGCAGGGAATTCAAATAGAAATGTGTTATGAAGGCTTGTTTGATAAGGTCTTTGCTAGATGATGATTTTTACTCATCTGATTTGTTGCCCACCTTGCTCCCATGTAGATGACAAAGACCCATGAGTCAACTACAAAGGCCTATGTGTATACAGTATGACAAAATAGAGAAGAATAAGAGCTAGAATAAGAGCGTATGGCATTGATTAGTAAGAGGGATCAAATAACAAGACTGCAGTGAATCTGGCACTGGTCATAGCTTATAACTCTAGACAAAACAGAGCAGATGAATTCAGCACAATTTTTTCACTTTTCTTGTTATCAAGGGTCACAGTAATCTAAACATTAGCCTCCCGTGGAGAGCCAGATATATACACTCATTAAGCTGTACTTGAAACTGGTACATGCATTATATAGGGTGCTGATATTACAAAACCATCTCATTTTGGTCAAATGCTTTTGTAATTACTTTTTTCCGATCGTCTCCACTAGAAATAGTTTAATCGTATTATTGCCATTACTTCTTCTGAGTTCATTAGGAAGAGAATTTATTATTCCTAAGAATGGTTAATGAGTTTGTAGTTAATGTCTATTTTATGACTAAATCTTACTCAGCCACTAAAATTAGCCTTTTGTTTGTCTTTACACAGTGGATGGGATGTGAAGGGTGTGGTGCCTCTTACAGTAAATGCATATCCTAGTTTATCTCTTCCTGCTGTTTCATTTATATGTGCTTATCCATGTTCGAAAGACTGTGAAATCAATATTTTTGATCTTTCCATATACTGGAAGGAATCTAATAATCTAAAGTATTCTCCTTACAACAATTATGCAATACAAGAGAACACTAAGATGAAATGGGGAAAAAAGTGAAAAAGGGCGGCATGGATCTAGATCAGACATGAATGCTTGGATACACATACATGCACACTGAAGAGATTTTGCACAGATGCACACTTGTAGCCCCTAGTTAGCTGTGTCAGAAAGACGTGCCTGCTTGATAATGAGGTCATGATCAATGGTTATAAGGAAGTTGGAGTCCTGCACAGGATCAACAAGCTCCTCATTCTTCAACCATTCAAGCTGTGAAATTAGAGGAAGATATTTCGCTGCGATTTACTGTGTTAAAACACATTCTTTACACTTACTTGGTGAAAGTGTTGAAAATCTATAATAACTTATATATCTCTATATGTCTGTTTGATTTTCAGCAACCTTAAACACTTTTTTGTTGAAAGGAATGGCCTGACCAGCCACAAAAGATTAACCAAATCAAGCTGGACCAAAAGGTTCAAAAAGGGCACAGCAGTGTTTCTCTACAAAATGCCTAAAAAAGATTATTGTTTGCATGGAGAAAGTGTATTTAAGGAAGTGCTTATAAAAAAAGAATTTCCTTAAATACACTTTCTCCATGCAAACAATAATGTTTTTAGGCATTTTGTAGAGAAAAACTGCTGTGCCTCCTTTTGGACTTTGCAGAGACTTTTGAAGTTGACTAACACAACACTCACTTGCTCACAATTACAATGTTAATTTATTCACATATGACATCAAATTATTTTTGGTTAATAGTTAGATTTAATGTTATAGAACATATGAGTAACAAGTTAGTTCAGTTGTGGTAAATTATCCCTGTACTCTCTCTCTCTCTCTCTTATTGTTATGACCGAAATCCATGTTAAATAACTGTCTCCTGAAAACATCACCAGATTTGATCAACGATTTTATATATGAGCAGATAATTAAATAAAATTGCATGAATGTTCTGCTGCGTTTGGCTACATTAAGTAATCCTTGAGCATATAAAGAAATGTTTCACTATTACAGTATTATCTTGTGTGCTCTGAGCAGCACACCAAGCACAATAGCAGGAGCTGGAGACACTGGAAGAATTCAAATGAAAGAAGAAAGGAGAATAAGCAAAAAGTAAAGGAGGAAGAGGAATTAAATTAATGTACCTCAGCAGGTGGGATCCCTTCTGGTGGGCGGCACTGCAGCAGAACTTCCTGTTCCAGCCGCACTTCCCTGCCGAGTGGCTCCTGCTCAAAGTTTTTCCTGAGGTCTGCACAGTGTGACAGGTGGTATAAGAAGCTTTTAACAACACTAGCCAACAAAAAAGCTGAAAGGTTTGCCAAACTTCTGTCACATTTTTCAGTGCAAGTTGATCTTATTGGCCTTAAAATGCATCACTTCTTTATACAGTAAGTGCAAGTTACAGACAGACTTACATGCAATGCGCACATATGCTCGCCGGCTTTTGGTGGTACCCGCAGAGCTCCAGGCTACACACTGGCACCAGTAATCTTCCAAGCCAAAGAGCTCCTCAACCTGAACCCGGGACACTGAGATGTCTACCTCACGCACCACCAGACCTGAAGCACAGCAAATATTAACACATATTAACCAATATAATAAAGTCTCACAGTAATAATGACCATGATTTATAGGTCTATAATAAATTTTAAATTGTTTGATGTGACACTTTTGCAAACGGCTTTCTAAGCTCTCACAAACTTTAGAGGAAGCATTCTGCATTTTATAAATATGTAAAATAAACAATAAAAATTACAAAATGATTTCTATGTTTATAATGTATATTATATATGATAAATAAACATAACAGTGACTTATAGTATAGCATATAATATTAAAACTTGTAGTATATAATAGTATTATTAGGAACACCCATTTCTCTGTTTTGCTTAATGTTCATATCAAACTTTAAAAAGGGAGGACAATTGTGATCTCAGTGATTCTGTTGGTGGCAGGAAGAACAGGATGCAAAAACGAATCCAGGGAGCAGCGGTTCTGTAGGGCAGTAATGCCTTTTTGATGAGAGAGGTTAGTAGAGAAGGGCCAGGAATCAGAACGGGAATCACAGGCTACATTGGAGACTGAAACTGGACAGCAGAAAATTAGAAAAACATTGCCTGGTCTTAGGGAACTTCTAGTCCAGATTTAGCATTAAGAGGGTATTGTTCAGCCAAAGCTCTCTTTGATTCCTGAGTGTCAAACCTGTGCACTGTTATCATCGAAAGTAATTGTGTGTGTTTTCACTGGTAGTGGTTTAAAAAAGAAGCTCCCGCTTGCAATTTCATGAATTCAGGTAGTGTTCTGGGAGAAAAAGCAAGCTGGATCGCAAATTCTGAAAAAAGCTGTGGCAAAAACTGTGCATAATATATAAACACATTACAAATGCAGTGCATAATAAGGTCAAATTGAAAACGCTATTATAAAACGCATGCTTGGTTTTGGAAGCATTTGGCAAATCATTCTCAAGAAACAGTTTTAAAGCCTCAGGATATCAATACAGGTGCTGGATGGTTTCCTTTGGCCTTCATTAGCTCTGCTTCTAATGAGGCTGGTGCAGATGTGGCAGTGTACTTCACTAACCACCTTCTTCACCCAGCAGCCCCGAGAGCCTGTTAACAGAGAACAGCCGCACATACGCACACCTGCCTCGGCCACTTTCATCCAACTCTCTCATTTGTTACCATTAAAAAGATAATGCTTGTTACACAGACAGAGTGTGAAGATACATTTACAGCATTTGGCAGACACCCTTATCCAGAGTGACGTACATACACACACACACACATACATACATACATATACACACATATATATACGACAAACAGGGAAGGAAGTGCAAGTGGAAGTGTTTCATGAATAAGTCGGTCTTCAACCATTGTTTGAAAATAGCCAGTGACTCAGCTGTCCGGACCCCTAGGGAAACTACAATAATGACTGTATGTTACTCTAAAGTGTGTGTGCAGGACGTACCTGGGTACAAATATTGGGTGCATTCAGGGCTAATGCTACCATCTTTGGTAGCATAACATCAAACAGATACTGTGCCTCTGTGTGCTCCAGGCCCTGTGGATGAGAAATTAAGCTTTTACTGGCTGTATTATATGTAGGGTTTGTTGAAAACCATAAAACATAAAGAATGAAACCTACAAAATCTAAATGCATTTACAGACACTGACAGAGTGCATCACTGCACTCTTATGAAAGAGCAAGCATCGTTTTCAAAGACTGACCCTGAATGACCAATTTGACTGACTTTACAACGGTAGAAATCTAAACATAAAACAGTTTCTGTATTGGAAACAAAAAATTGTTAATGCACTAATTTCTTCATGTACTATTTATTCACTTATTCAGCTTCATTTTCTAAACACTTATACCTCAGTGGTCTTATTATTAGTGCCCTCCTCCAAAAGAAGAGAAATTTATAAAATAATAATAATTATTGTAAGTAGAAGAAAAAGGAGTTAATGTATCTTAATATTAAATTAACCAATATGTGAAAGTCTTAAATCTTTTATTTATCTTAATTAATCTTAAGCTAAAATTAACTATTGTTATGGATAAAAAAAATGATGAAATGTGAAGTAAAAACAAACCGAAAGCCAGAAAAATATAGAACATTGTTATAACAAGTCGTAATCACAAGCTCCGTTCTAGTAAAAAGTTAGCCTGATGATATAATTTTTATGAATTTAAAAGATTTCTCAAATAAAAGCATCCTCTTAGAAAAAAACAAAAAAGATTGAAGAGCAATATCGGACTCCTTTCAAATCTGTAGAGACTTTAACAAATAAAGATCTCATGAACAGAGGTTACAGAAACACTATTGTGCAATATCAAACAAACCCCCAATGGGGAATGACATCACTGGAGTGGAAATAAGAAGTGGACTTTGGAAAGCTTTCAGCTCACTTTTTCCACAACTAAAATAAAGTCAACTGTCCACAACACCCGTCTTTACACAGACAAAAAACAAAAACAAACAAACCAAAAAAAATCAATGCTTTACAATAACCGCTCCTATTCATAGGGTTTTCGAGCTGCACTAGCTGGCTCTGCAAAAACAAAAACGCTGCTGTTTTACCTTCTCAGTGATTTACAGCACACTTATTTACAAACATATCGGCTGCGATGGTCACTGTGATGAGTTAACAGCCTCATTTCTTCAAGGTTACTTGGCATGCTTGGCTGATTAAATGGGATTCCTGGAACAGACAGGAAAGGCTACGGGGAGGCTAAAGGGATTTTCTGGACAGGAAGAACTGACTGACAATTTTGCAAAGGAGCATTTATATGGCTGCAAAGAAGGCCTGACTAAACACTGTCATAAGTAATGACCCAGCTGACATCATAAAACGCTCCTCTGGGCATAATGAATTTGGTTGGCTGACAGGGAGAACGAGACGCTGCTGAAGTAGCAAGAGTTAGAGCTTTCTAAATCAAAACATTCTCCTTTCCAAATTCTCCCCATGCAGCTCAGAGAACTAGCCAGACGAACACACTTCTCATCTCTACTCCCTTTCATTAAGCCTCTGAGAAAGGTAGCTTTGGCCAAAGGGAAGCCACGTCTTAATAGGTATCCCTATGGCATATGTGTGGTTTCAGAAAGTCAGAGGACCAAATTACCATTCGTTTAACTCGTTTCTCTTAACCATGGCGCAGTGAAACACAAACTGGAAATCCCACAAAGAAAGAAAACTGTGAGAAATGTTCATCTAAATGCTTTATGTTAGGCTTTTCGACAGAGCAGGCAATGCTGACATTTATCAGACACCACCTCAGTGACACTTCCATTTCAGCCACGCTTTCACAACAATTTTACAAGACAGGTCCTCATTTGTATTTTTGCTTCTTTCCATAGCCATTACTCGTGGGCTGTCAATCAAAGACCTTGCCACAGTCCTTGTATATGAGTCATGTAGAATTGCTTTAAATTTATTCAAGTTCTTTAAGCATCAGAGTAAGGTGAAAAAACACTATTCTGATGCTTTAAAAAGGATTAAAAATGGCAAAGGAAAAAATGATGAAAAAATGATTTAAAAAAAAAAAACACAAACAAATTCATTATTTAGGGAGCAATTACATTATATCTGAATGTTTTTGTAAATAAGTTACATTTTCTAATCTGAGATGCTAGTGCCCTCTGTTGATAAAGATGAGCACTTAATGCATGCAATCAGAAAGCTTTTGACATCAAACCAATAAGAGATGAGTGGACTCACAGAAAAGAAGAAAAAGAGAAAGAAAAGAAAGAAAGCATTAGAAGGAAAAGCCATGATCAGACTTCTGAATCTCGATTTTGGAAAAAAAAGTGAAAGAAGTGCACTGAATGTTAGGTGCAACAGTGACACAAACATCACTCAAGAATATGAATGGTTTGGTTACACTTTACTGTAACTGGTCATTTTGCTCCACAATGTACAGCAAACATAAGAAAACGAGGAATCTAAAGGGGAAGAAAATAAAGAAGGTATATAATACATGCAGTGTAACTCATTGGATGCAGTGGGTCTATGTGCATTTCCTCTGTGTTCTCCAGTTTCCTGGTACTTGCCAAACATGCTAGTTAGGGGATTAGATTAGTGTGTGTGTGTGTGTGTGTGTGTGTGTGTGTGTGTGTGTGTGTGTGTGTGTGTGTGTGTGAGAGAGAGAGATTCCCAGCCCAGGTATTTTCCCTGTGTCATGCCGAGCATTTTTGGAGAATCTGCTGTGCCCCAGATAAACTGCATAGATGGGACTTTAAAAAGAACTGAACTTAAAGTTATGCTTCATTAAAATAAAGTGCACTTTGCTAATGGTTCTGATTAAGTTTCCTTATAGATTTAATGACCCACTTTATTTAATGTGCCATAAAATAACACAGGCAGCTTGAGCTACACGGTGATGATATTTGGCAGTAAAATTATTAAAGCAGGAAGGAGAAATGCTGAACTCTTGGCATAAACCCACACCTTGATTAATGAAAATAACTGGCAGGCACAAAAATGGCTTTTGACTATTAGTCTAAGATGTGGCATAATTCACAACTTTCCACATATAGTAGCAGGAACGATAATTCACCTCATAAAAAACTGGTGTGTAAGAAGACAGCATCCGAATGCGGAATTCAGAGATTTCATTCACACCTTAATCAGTTTACTTTGAGGAAGCAGGTTAGCATTTATGGCTGTCCAGTGTTTAATTTCAAATAACACTACAGAAAATATGCTACACATCGTCTGAAGATCTGTTTAAATCAGTGGTTAACTGTTTAATACAGAGGTGTTCCAAGTTATCTGGAAAGCTACACCACGGTCTACTAAAAGCCAAGATCATCTGATAATCCTGGTGGAATCAGGTGTTTCTTGGCTAGAATGAAAACCTCTAAGATAAGAGATTGGACACTCTTGAACTAATAAATTAATCCTTAACCTTAGTATAAATCCTTATATCAGAATGAGCCCAAAATCCATCTGTTGAATGTGTTTACTGGCAGTAAGCAGGTAAACGGAGCGCCTCTCTCCTGCCAGCTGTTGCTCGTCACAATGAATGCCCAGCTCTGTGTTAATTGGTTGGTGCTTGATGCCACTGAGCCTCCAGGGAGCAGGCACCAGAAGGGCCAGACACAGACTTCTGAGTGTGCAGCCACTCTCAGGCTAAACTGTGCCGTCACTATGACTAAACAAAGCAATGGCCTAACTGTGGCACTAAATTTACAGACAGAAACTTCAGAGACTCTCTTCAGGAGCACATTACATAAACTACTTCATTTGTCTGCTCTGGTCTGCTAATCCTACAGACAATGAAATGTACACTTCACGCCTCATTGTGTTTGTTGTGACGGCACCAATTAACCAAAATTTTAGTTACTTCTTTTTCCTGAGGTCATTTTCAGGTTACAGTGCTGCATTATCTGTCTATTTTAATTACACTGCATCTCGCAATCTATTTTTTCAGCATTATATCCTGCAGAGATTATGGCAAACATTAAAAAAGCATCCTGATTAATTTTCCATCGATTGCACTATTAAATGAAAACAATCTGCTTAAATTGAATGAACACACACATATACACACACACACACACACATATACATGTATATATACACACACACACACACACACACACACACATACATATACACACACACACTTAAATGAATCTAAATGCAAGCCGGCAGTTACTCACCTCAGTGCAGAGAACATTTAGAGCTGTGAAGTCCCATCTCTTAGCATGTGTTGTATTGTAAGTCAATATTGCCTCCTGTGAAGTTAAAGTTTGCTTTAGAAAACTTTTAATTTTTTTAAGTTTTAATTCTTGATGTTAAAGTTATACATTAATGGTAATTAAACAGATGGAATACAACGAAAAGTAAAAGAGAAGCGATCATAAAATCTTAAAACGCTCAAAAGCATCTGTATTGAAGCAACGTTGCCATCTTCTGGTGACTCAAAATATGTTAAAAGGCCAATTTGAACAAGAAAAGATACAGTTTTGATGTAAAGATTCACATATCTGAGGCTATAATTAGGAGGAAATCACTGGACAGTCAATGACTGAAGAGTCTCCACTTTATTTGTAATGTCTGATACCATTTGCATACCTCAGCTTTATTGCATCTCTCAGTCAGGATCAGAGAACTCTCACTCATTGCTGAAGGCCCAGGTTTACACACTGAAACGTGATTCATTTCTATAGCCATATTTTACAACAATAATAGAATCAAAACAGAACTACTATATATGAATATTATATTAATTCATCTAAACTTTCAACATTTAAACAAATTAGTTGGATTGAATTTAATGCTTGAGAGTTTTAAGTCCATAATTAATGTACAGGACTGTTGATCACTCATCAATCTGTGTATCATATTATTTCAGGAAAAAACAGTCGCTCCTAATGAAATTGTAATTGGGTATAATTTTGCATTTTTCAGTGGTTATGTTAGTATAAAAACCATACACAGAAATTACATGTGCATAAATTAGCATCCTTTAAACCTACCCGGATATCTAGGGAGCTTTTGCTTTCAGTTTCCAAGGCAGAAATAATGAGCTCCCATCGGCTCTGCACTCCATCCTGGAACAACATGGAAGCTCAGTGATAATGTCCGACTTAAAACAACTTTATAATTATTATTTCATTGGTGTGCTGTTAACAACCTAATGAAGACTTGTACTCAGACTTGCTCAGCCTGGAGGTGAAATATACCTCATTCTCCATAGGAAACAGGTTCTTTTCAGAGCAGGGCATCTTGACATGCATATCGTCCCAGGCATCCTGGAACTTGTTGGGATATGAAACAGGGACCTTGCCCTCTATAAGCAGGTCAGTCTGTAAGTCAGTGAAAGATAAGCGCACGATTCAGTGGTGGTGATTATTTTGCACTGTAAACCTCGGATGATAACCCAGGAAAGAAGTGCAACATCTATATAAATCATTAAAATTGAAAGTTGGAAGGTTTACAAAAAATTTTTGGCACAAACATGTCACTGTAAGAATGCCTAAATATTAAGGACACCAATGGTACACTAGTTTGCCCAATGACAACTACAAGTCTGCATTTGTAGTATTAGTGGTTATAAGTGCAAAATGACTTACTTCAACAAGTCTGGTGTGTAACTAATTAACTAAGAGTTTACAGAAAGCCTTATCAAGCAGCGGTGCATCACTGACCTGCCACAGTATGAATTTGCTCATTCTGCTGTTTCATTATCAATACATGAACTACAGAGTGAACCTGTGACCTAAACTAGCTGGGGAAAAGCTCTCTTTCAGATCGGTTTCAGCTATTGAAAGAATGTGGTTATGCACATTTTGAACAGTTCCTACCGGGAAACCAGCAGCAGACTTCAGAGCAGATCAGAGCAGGCTATGTGACTGTTTCTAAAGATTTCTCTTTCATGCTGCAGATTTTACATTTCAGTTGATTTCTAGCGAGCTCATCTAATACAGTAAATAATACATTTACATAACTATTTGGATAAGACACATATATAATGGCTTTGTTTGATACTTTCAGTAAAGCACATTAAAAGTCATTGGTGCTGCTCACATGCTTCCATTCTGTAGTGTGTGAGTGTATGATCAAACCCAAACTGACAATAGTGCCCAAGGCCAGTACTGTAGTACTGTGAAGTCCCATCTAAAACTCAAATAAAATCTGAGTTTGACTTTTGAAATGCTTCTACATAGATTTCAATATCCATTGCTTTATTTGGGAGAGAAGATGAGCCAAAGAACACTGAACTAGACCAAGCAAGCAATTTAAGAACTTAAGAATTTCTTTTTGCATGTTGTTCAGTGATTATATACAAGTAGTATAAATTCATTTCAATCGTCGCTTTTTACAATTGGCATTGTCTCAAAGCAGCTTTACAGAACCTAAAACATAGAAAAAAGCTTAATATATAAATATAAAGATTATATTAGTGATAATAGATGAATGATTGGATATATTTAAATGTGTATGTATTTATCCCCAATGAGCAAGTCTGAGGTGACTCAGGCAGCAGAGGCAAGGAAAAACTCCCTAGAATGGGAGGAAGAAACCTTGAGAGGAACCAGACTCAAAGGGGAACCCATTCTCATATGGGTGACACTGGGGGTGTGATATTATATATATATATATATATATACACACACACACACACACACACACACACACACATATACATACATACATACATACATATGTATGTATAGTATGTATATATACACAGTCTGACAAATGTTGTATTGATGCAAAAGATCACATGGAGTGTGTGACACAAATCTATACATAATCTATACACAAATCTGTGACATAAATGTGTGACAAAATCTACAACTCCTACTACTGATGTTTAGAACTTACCCGGATGAGGACTATGTGATTGTCTGATGCCCTGAGTGGGGGGAGGGCCGGAGCACACATTGGCATCCTCCTCAGCTCCTCTACAGGAGTTCCCAACGACTTCCTGTCAACACGTGGCAAAGTCACCAGCACTGGCTCCCTGGACAGATGTAAAACATTGCGGTAAATCAAATGATTGTTAGATACAGACAAGAAAACCCTTTGCTGCATGCGTGTATACCTTGTCTGTGACTGGTTAACACTGGAGTCTTGATTTTCCATCGATACATTTCCACTAGAGACTTATCTGTTTCCATAGCTGTAACATCAGGATCTTTGATCGTTCCAGGTCCAGCTTTAGTGTCAATAAGGTTAGTGGATTCTCTCGGAGACGAGGATTGAGCACAAGGTGCCTGAGACTCTGCGCTGGGATTGTGGCTTTCCACTGAGCTGTTATACAGCAAGGATTTGCAGGTTGGGCTCTCTGGGCTCAGCATCTCTACATCAGCACTTGTGCTCTGAGATAAACTGAGGTCCAACTTCGTCTTTTCTGTAGATATACTTGCTACTTTGGTAAGATTAGCATCCGACGAATTCGATACAAGAGCCGCCTCCTCGGTGGTGGACTTTGTCTCGATGACAGCATTATCGCTGTCACTGCTAATTGGTGAACTCAGTCCATAAGTTACCTCTGTGTTGGAGTTAGTGCTTGCTGGAGTTTCTCCAATATTTTTGTCACCTGGTCGTCGCAACGTCACATCAAAACACTTGTCATTTTCTTTCTGCTGACAAACATCCTTCTGGTTGCACTCAAACGATTGATGACAATCACTTCTTACGTCTTCAACCTTCATGTCACTACTGATATTGCTGTGAAAATAATGCATGTTCAATATCATACAAAAGTTTTTTTTTGTTTTTTTTTATTAAAACAAGCTCGGCAAATTAAGAAACCTGTATCCAGCTAAAATGAAGACGTCTACCTGTTTACTTCCATCTTAGTTTCCTCCATATTTGGCTTTAGAA
This sequence comes from Tachysurus fulvidraco, assembly GCF_022655615.1. Taxonomy (NCBI): domain Eukaryota; kingdom Metazoa; phylum Chordata; class Actinopteri; order Siluriformes; family Bagridae; genus Tachysurus; species Tachysurus fulvidraco. Next base: position 16,335,828 of record NC_062521.1, read on the forward strand.
CATCGGTGGATAAAATACCTGAAATGGAAATGATACCCAAGTCAGATATTTGAATACAGACTACACAAAGAATGCAGTACAAATGTGACCACAGAAAAGAGGAAGAAACAGACACAAATTTGTTTTGTATTTTTCGGACAACGTAAAGTGTTCAAGCAGAAGACTTTTCCCAACCTCGATGTGTTCCTGTGGCTTCTTCCACACTTCTGCCAGAGGAACAATCCGCTTCCAGTTTCAGCCTTTTCTCCGTTTGTAAAGCGCTCATTCTTTCATGACCAATTAAATATAGTTTGTCTCGGCAAACCGATATTTCCTGCAGTAATGTATTAAATCGTTGCTAGCAATTTGTCCAACTATTCAGACTCATTTGCTTTTACACCCTTCTGTAGCTTTAGCTAGCTTACAACACAGCACTTTAGTACCACGTTCAGCTTAAACACTTAAGTAATAATGTTTTACTACTGCAACGAGAGCGATGCGATTTACAAACCTCGTTAGCCATCAGAGGTTTACTTCACTGGAGCAGAAATAGCAGCTAAGCTAACGCATATCAAGCTAAGCGGCTAATTAGCTAAACTCGCTAAACTGCTAGTTCAGACAAAGCCGAGCAAAACGTTTATCCAGGTTTCAATATAAATCGCACGCATGTATATCATGTACATTTTGATAAATGAAACAAACTATAGCCAAAGTTTTTTCTTATGATATCACGGAGCGCATAGACAACAAGCCAAACGGTTCGCTATCGCGACAGCTCTGCGTTTGCAGAATTGTTTTACTTTCAGTCTTTCAACATTCACTTACGGCAGATCAGAGCAACCAATCAAAACCGTGATTTCTGACAGTGGGCTGGATTTACAGGGCACAACTGTAATATTCAGTTCTGCCGTATGAAGAGAAGAAAGTGTCGCAAATACATAGCAAACATATATGGATAACCTCAAGCATTAATTATTGCACTGCACAGTGATAGCAGAGTTAACACAACGTTGCATGTATTTTATAAAATGTATATAAATAATTGAAAATCAAATATTACTGCTTAGCTGTGTGTCCTGTCTCAAATGAATGTCCCTTTGGTGTTCACACTAGAGCTGCATTGGTTGTTGCTCCACTGTCTGTTGTCCTGTTTTATTAATTATTATTTTGTTTTTTGCTCTTTGTGCACTTTTATCTAGTCTTGTTTAGGTCCTATTTAGTTCTGAAGGTCCTGAATGAATGTTTTACCAATGTATATGATTGAAATGACAATAAAGTAACTGCTTTCCAGATATTATTTCTGCTAATAAAGTTAATAAAGCACTGCAGGATTTAACATTTCTTAGTATCACTGTGTGGTCGAGAGCTGTACTATAAATAATGTGATATAATGATAATAATAATAATAATAATAATAATAATAATAATAATATAGGCAATTTGTCAATTTAATTTTAAGTGCTTAACCTATAAAAGATATTTAGCTGAATATCGGTCACTGAAAAATTGTTTCTCTCTTTTTTTTTTTTTTAACCATATTTAAATGGACAGATGGCTGTGGTTCTTGATGCAATGTTAAAATATAAACGTATTAAGTTTAGGAGCACAGAGAATAGTGACTGGAAGCTGCGCAAGAAGAACAGAAAGCTTTTAACCTGCAATAGACTTTAACCTCCTCTACTTTTTTCAATGCAAAAGAACCTCTAGGTGGTGCTCTGGATTCAGAGAGCAGATTAGAAGGAGACCGATGAGCCTCACTTGGGGTAACTGGTCTACTGTTGCTAGATCCAAAACACCCACAATCCCCAGCTTGTATCAGGAGATGTGATGAATTTCTGTGCAGGTCTCACATAGAAATTAATCACTGACAGCAAATAAAAACTAAAGTATAAATCACACACTGAAAAGACATTTTGTGAGGATTAATTCAATACATCACACATGAAGTTTGGGATACTGTACATGTTGAATTTTGGAGTAAACTTTGAAAGGCAGTTCAGGCTTTGGTGGGAAAGTGGCCTTCAGTTTTAGAAATATATACAGTACAATAGGTCATTTGGTGAATTTGCACAGATTTGAAGTGTACATTAGTAAAGCAGGGCTACTTGATGTTACACAGAACAGACTGAAAAAAATAGCAACAACAACAATCCTTGAATCAAAATGTTTTGCTTCTTTATGTATATATTGTTTGGCAAAACAGCAAAAACAACACTGAATATTAGTGCAATGAAAAGTACCAAAAAACAGAACTTTTGGCCAGTATGTATTTCATAAAAAGTACAAATATTTTCTATTTAAAATGTTGCAGTGAGTTCATCTTGAAATCTTGAAAATCTTAAAACCAGGGCTCTGAACTCCGATGACTCTTTGTGAGCTCCCTATGAGCAAGGCTTCACAATTTTCATTGAGATGTAGTTCTGAAAGAGAAAAATGTGTAAAGTCAGGTACATTCTATATAAAGTATTTGTGTGCTAGAGTTTGTTACAGAACCCTGAATCGTAACTTACAGGCAAAGAGTACAGCAGGATTCCTACAAACAGGAGCACTAATATGAGAATGATGAGTCCAATGAAGAGCCATTTATACCGGCGCCACGCAATAAATTTCAGAGATTTGCATGGATTTATGAACCACAGGAATGATGTATCTGGACGACTGTTAAAAAAATTAATCAACAAAGATTAGTGTCATATAAAACAACAAAACTTTCTGTTGACTCTCTTATGATGTGTGTAATAGACTCTTACTTTGGAGGATACAGTTTGGGGTTCATGTTGGGTTCGTCTCTTCCTTTCCCAGCAGGCCTCTCTTCTACCTCCTTCTCATCCACAATCTCCAAAGTCATCTCTACTTTGCCCTGAGATACAACACAATACCTCACTTAGTCATATGTCTCACTGTCTCCTTCTCTTATCTGTCAGCTTCAAAGATTAGCCTTCTGCCTAATCATTGGTCTCTTCTGAACTATATTCTTCAAAACTAGATGAGACTGCAGGACTAGTAAGCTAATAAGCTACTTTGTCTGGGGCCCTTTTGTACCATCAGCCATCAGAATCCACAATACAACAGTACCCAGTACCTCCTAATGCACTGACATATTGAGTCTCTCACACACACAGACACACTCTAGAGTTAATTGTCATTCTATAGATATTGCACATGCAGGGCTGTCAAGTGTCACGCATTGAGAGTGACAGTCACGCATTTCGGTCTTTTCTCACGCTCGACTAAGCAACACATCGTATTTCTCACGCAGAAAAACTTTTTGACTATTTATCATATATTTAATAAGCCGCAGCGGCCAAAATGTATCTGTCTGCACCGCTGTCTCTATGGAACCGGGCAGGAATCAAGAGCATCTCAGTTCTTAGTCGAGCCTGACACTTATCAGCCAATCAAAAAAAGAGGCTACACAATAGCCAATAAGAAAATAGCACTATCATATATGGGTAAGATGTGACACAACAACCAATGAAAAAAAAAACTTTCATTAGAGAGGGTATTTTCAATTTTCGGTTTGAACAAAACCTCAACACGAAACAGCTTGTCTCTGGAGATGTCATGCTTGCCTGTCTGCAAAACCTGAGAGCACTGCACATGTATATAAATATGAAAGTAATGTACATATATAAAAAGTACTCTAGCATATGTAGAATTTACTCCTTCTCTTACTTCTCTGCTGCTGAGTCAACTTGGATTAATTGATTAATAAAGCTAGCTTTCTCTCTCTCTCTCTCTCTCTCTCTCTCTCATTTATCTATGTGCACAATATGCTACGGGACTATAGGACGGTTTTAGTTTCTGCATTACATCACACAGTGTTTTCTGTTTACTCACAGTCAGAACCTTCTTGCCATCTTCCTCCATGGCACAGGGCCACCAGCCTCTCACACACTTCTGAGCAAAGAGTGATTTGGGAGGTGTGTTTCTGTTTCTTTGTTCTATCAACATGTCGAGACTGCACTTTTCTGGAGTCTTTGTTGGAGGGATCAGATTAATTAAATCTAACTCCACCGTACCTGTTTGAGAAACACAAACAGCATACTTTCACAATATCACGTATCCTTTCTGAATACGACTGTTAAAAAGCCTTAATGTAATGAGTAAGATTGGGAAATACAATAGTCAAATTAACATTGCTTCATAGAACATTATACTTGAGCCTTTTAGAGTTTTTAGACTGTATTGCAGTAGAAATTGCATACTGGGCATTATTTCTCAATTGCATTATTTCTCAATTTACATTACCATGACAGATAATACTCCTAGTATCACAGTTATAAATTATGAGATGATGATTTAATCCACTTCAAGTCTTATATTTCTGTGTTGATGTTTTGTACTAGTTAGTTAATATCAGAAAATATTAAAGAATTTCATATGCTATGGAAATAGGGTTCTTCTCTGTAATAATATACAGTCTGAACTAGCTTACAATACTTTATACGAAGGAATAAAAAAGGACATTTACCCAAGTAGTCATCCAGTGAGAATTTGTCATTGTCCCATATCTGGATCATCAGCTTGGGAGGAATCCTGAACTCAGTTTTGTCTAGACTCCAAAAGTGATCCTGATAACAAAACAGTTTAGAAGAAAAAGATGAGAATGATTATAAGAAGCTGCAGGACCACAAATGACTAAATGGTTTTATAGAGCAGTGGTCCTTAAAGTGGCATCCATAACGTTATGCAGGACATCCACATTTTTATTCATATTGTTTAATAATGTAATGTAATAATGTCACTGTCAACTACAGTCAACATTCTGTAGTTTGAGTCAAACTAACTATTTAGTCTTTGTGTAGCTGTTAAATGTGTTTCTTATAGAAAGCTGTTCATTACCTATCTACAAGCTTAATAAAACAGGTTTATATGTAACCACATTTTTACACAGTGTTATGACTATAGGTTAATATATGAATAGCATAATATGAATATGTGCTGCAATTGTAAGAGGGTCTGTAAAAGTTTTTTTAGACTGATGTACTGTAAAAAGAGCCGCTGATTTGGTTTAAAAGATGAATAAAGAAGTGCACACACCTTCTTTGACACAAGACACAGCTGCTCCGCTGGTAGGTAGTCAAAGCCAAAGACAAATCTCCAGTTAAAATTTCCATCTCCATCTAGTGACCTGTAGTGGACATCGGTCTTCTGTTTGTCCTCCTCCATACCTGGCAACCACCTGCAGATTCGTATTGTGTCAGACTGGCAATAGTAGTTCACTTTTTTCTCTGCTTTACGCTATTTGAACTTTTTCTGTTTTCACTTAAGCCTTCTTACAGATTTGCATACACAGAATTAAATACCAGCATCTACAACTAGTATGTTTATATTGGATATTATAATTTACCCCTTGACATAGATATCACTCATCTTTTCCCCAGTAATGCTGGTATCATCCAGGATGACATCAGTGGTATTCCAAATGACAACCCGTAGGTAGTGCCTTTAAAACAGTGAGGAACTTCATCAGCACTAAAGATCTAAATGCAAGCTGGATGAACATGAGGGTTGTTGGTTCTTACTTTTTAGCTTTACGAGGACTGATGTCAACTGGTGGTCCAGGACTGCCAAGGCTTTTGGGGAATATGTCCACCCACATCTGAACTTTCCCCTTAAAAAGAGCAGACAAAAAGAATGAGATAGATAGATAGATAGATAGATAGATAGATAGATAGATAGATAGATAGATAGATAGATAGATAGATAGATAGATAGATAGATAGATAGATAGATAGATAGATAGATAGATAGATAGATAGATAGATAGATAGGGATACTTCAGAAACACATGATGAGCTTAGAGCTGGAAGCAAAAGATGTGCAGTCTTATAAATTTACCTGGGAAAGTGTGCGCTGGAAGGAGCTATAGAGTGTCCTGGTTTCTACATGCTCAGGCACCAGGCCTTGTTTGCGCAGTACATGCAGGCATATACGCTCTCTGGCTGGACCCAGGTGCTGGTGCAGCACTTTACTGGCCTCTAGCAATGCAGTGCCACAAGAAACAGTTATGATCAGTACCACACAAAAACCACTAATGAACTACTGATCCTCCAACAGTACATGCACACTGTTGTTATCACCCCAGCAATACCTAAGTCCTGAAGGTTGTAGTCTCGTCCTGCAAAAGAAAGTGAACTTCCATCTTCTGCAATCTGTGGTTGTGGCAGTCCTCTCAGTCTGGCAAGGTTTTCCAGGATCTGTGATGGCTTAAGCTGGTCTCTCCACTGGTTCACTCCAGAACTGCAAACGTTTAAATAACATTACAGATAACGTGCCTACATACATGTATATGTTTAAAAAAATGTTGAAAGCAGAAAAAAAATAAGAAAAATGACTTACACACAGTACGATTTGGAAAGACCACAATATGAATTAAATCGAGAAAGGAGCCGATTTTCGAGGTCAATTACCGTGTCCCCAACCTTTTCATCCCGACTTAGCAAATCATAGTCATAGACACTGATTTTCAGGTCCTTGTCTTGTGGCAGGAAACAGGACATCTCAAATATTCTGCAAAACACAAATGGATTTAAATACTGTACTTTATGATGCATGTTTTTGCCATTTTCTCATGTAGCACAAAACAACGCCTGACCTTCCAAACTCTGGGTTTAAGGTGTTTGGTTTGTAGTTATCTCTGTCCTCAATGGTCTTCTTTCCAAGAGTAATTTTTAAATAAGGATCACACTGAAAAATAACAAGAGTGTAAACACAGGAAACTACCAACCAATGCTGATTTATATTGTAGAATAAACTCTGATTATACACAGCCTTGTTCTCTGTATACTCACCAGACCATTGCTGTCTTTGGGTTGCAGGTCAATACAGCGCAATATGTAAATTCTAACCAGGCATTCCTGTGGACCGCTCTCAGGTAACTCTCGGAATTGCCGAGGAGGAGCTTGGACATTAGGGTCGTCTGATAAAGGGTATATTCTAAACGAACCCTGTGAATACATTTACAGACCTGTATTTAAGACTAAATGTTGAAATTGGAAACCTAGAACAACTCTGGCTGACCATAATCTGACAACATCCACCACTAGATGGCAGAATATCATTATTTTGTCTGCTAGGTTGAAAGTTCACTAGCATGCACTGGCAGTATGTTTAAAGAAGTGCAGATGTTCAGAATTTACAGACAAATCCTATATATAAGCAGATGGGAGCTTTCATGAGCTAAATACTTGCCTTAAACTCCCCCACTACAGAAGGATCCTCTTCACCATCATCACTCTTTCCTCTGACCAGTTTAAATGTGTTACAGAAGTCTGTCAGGCCATGGAAATCTGCTACGTTCTCAAGCTCAGTTTTATAAAGCTGCAATAAAAGACATGCTTGTCCAATAGATTTCATAACATATGGGATGTTCAAATCATGGTAAAGCATGGTCAGTGAACTCACTGTTAGAGTAGAATAACCTTTTTGGAGATATGGGCCACATTTTTCATGCTCTCCAACAGAAGCATAGAATTTACTCCACCAGTCCACAGCTTCATCCACCTAAAATATATATTTTACAATAAAACAAGATATAAAACTCTCAATATCACAACATCTGACTGTTTAATGGTTTATTCTGTCTTTACTGTTAATAGAAAACCTTTCAGTTGTCAAAACATACCTTTTCAGTAGGCTGTAGAAACAAATCCAAGAAAAATTATGAGACAGATCAGAAGTAAGATGTTCGCATGGCAGCAAAGGAAAATTCAGACTTAAACATATACATATAAAATATACATATAAAATGAGGCATAATTACTAGTAATTATAAGTGTTCATGGAAGGAGTATGTGTACCTGACTGTCTGTAACTGGTATTTTGCTTTCTATGTCAATGATCACGTCTCTGGAGGTTGCGACCATCATGGCCACTGAAACATGAAACACCCAGGGAATTCAAAAATTTGGAAGAATGTTACAGTATATGCAGACAGTGTCGAAGACAATATTCACACCGTGTCACATCTCTTACCTTTTGCAGTCCTAGATACCTCAGAGGTGCCCACGTATGGATCACACCTGTACTCTTCTAGAGAGTCTATAGTGCACTGGCCAACGATAGGTTTCCTGCCGAAGGGCCTGTGGTCTATGACTTTCAGCACTATGGGTGGAGTGTACATCTCTTCTTTGGGAAGAAGCTAAGGGGAGACAACATAATTTATAGACAACATAAATACAGTACATAAGTTGAATTTTTTTTTGCAAGTTATTTGGGGACTCCGTCGTTCTACTGGGGGACTTCAACGCTCACGTGGGCAGCGACAGTGACACCTGGAGGGGCGTGATTGGGAGGAACGGCCCCCCCGAACTGAACCCGAGTGGTGTTCTGTTATTGGACTTCTGTGCTAGTCACAGTTTATCCATAACAAACACCATGTTCAAGCATAAGGGTGTCCATCAGTACACATGGCACCAGGACACCCTAGGTCGGAAGTCGATGATCGACTTTGTGGTTGTTTCATCTGACCTCCGGCCGTATGTCTTGGACACTCGGGTAAAGAGAGGGGCGGAGCTGTCAACTGATCACCACCTGGTGGTGAGTTGGGTCCGATGGCAGGGGAGGAAGTTGGACAGACTTGGCAGACCCAAACGTACTGTGAGGGTCCGTTGGGAACGTTTGGCAGAGTCTCCTGTCAGAGAGATCTTCAACTCTCACCTCCGGCAGAGCTTCAACCAGATCCCGAGGGAGGTTGGAGACATTGAGTCCGAGTGGACCATGTTCTCCACCTCCATTGTTGATGCAGCCGCACGGAGCTGTGGCCGTAAGGCCTCCGGTGCCTGTCGTGGTGGCAATCCCCGAACCCGGTGGTGGACCCCGGAAGTAAGGGATGCCGTCAAGCTGAAGAAGGAGTCCTATCGAGCCTGGTTGGCTCGGGGGACTCCGGAGGCAGCTGATAGTTACCGGAGGGCCAAGCGAGCTTCAGCCCGGGTGGTTGCAGAGGCAAAAACTCGGGTCTGGGAGGAGTTCGGTGAGGCCATGGAGAAGGACTATCGGTTGGCCTCGAAGAAATTCTGGCAAACCGTCCGGCGTCTCAGGAGGGGGAAGCAGTGCCCTGCTCACACTGTTTACAGTGGGAGTGGGAATCTGCTGACTTCGACTGGTGACATCCTCGGACGGTGGAAGGAGTACTTCGAGGATCTCCTCAACCCCAACAACATGTCTTCCATTGAGGAAGCAGAGGTGGAGGGCTCGGTTGTGGACTTGTCGATCCCCCAAGCTGAGGTCACTGAGGTAGTTGAGAAGCTCCTCAGTGGCAAGGCACCGGGGGTGGACGAGATCCGCCCTGAGTACCTTAAGTCTCTGGATGTTGTGGGGCTGTCTTGGCTGACACGCCTCTGCAACATCGCGTGGCGGTTGGGGACAGTGCCTCTGGACTGGCAGACTGGGGTGGTGGTCCCTCTGTTTAAGAAGGGGGACCGGAGGGTGTGTTCCAACTATAGGGGGATCACACTCCTCAGCCTCCCCAGAAAAGTCTATGCCAGGGTACTGGAGAGGAGAATTCGGCCGATAGTCGAACCTTGGATTCAGGAGGAACAATGCGGGTTTCGTCCTGGTCGTGGAACACTGGACCATCTCTATACCCTCACCAGGTTGCTGGAGGGTTCATGGGAGTTTGCCCAACCAGTCCACATGTGTTTTGTGGATCTGGAGAAGGCTTTCGACTGTGTCCCTCGTGATGGCCTGTGGGGGGTGCTCTGGGAGTATAGGGTCCGGGGCCCTCTGTTAAGGGCTGTCCGGTCCCTATATGACCGGAGCAGGAGTTTGGTTCGCATTGCCGGGTGTAAGTCAGACTTGTTCCCGGTGCATGTTGGACTCCGGCAGGGCTGCCCTTTGTCACCGGTCCTGTTCATTATTTATATGGACAGGATTTCTAGGCGCAGTCGGGGGCCGGAGGGAGTCCGGTTTGGGGACCACAGGATTTCGTCTCTGCTTTTTGCAGACGATGTTGTCCTGTTGGCTTCTTCAAATCAGGACCTTCAGCATGCACTGGGACGGTTTGCAGCCGAGTGTGAAGCGGCGGGGATGAGAATCAGCACCTCCAAGTCCGAGGCCATGGTTCTCAGCCGGAAAAGGGTGGCTTGCCCTCTTCAGGTTGGTGGAGAGTTCCTGCCTCAAGTGGAGGAGTTTAAGTATCTTGGGGTTCTGTTCACGAGTGAGGGAAGGATGGAGCGGGAGGTCGACAGGCGGATCGGTGTATCTTCCGCAGTGATGCGGTCGATATACCGATCTGTTGTGGTGAAGAATGAGCTGAGCCGCAAGGCAAAGCTCTCTATTTACCAGTCGATCTACGTTCCTACCCTCACCTATGGCCATGAGCTTTGGGTCATGACCGAAAGGACAAGATCCCGGATACAGGCGGCCGAAATGAGTTTCCTCCGCAGAGTGGCTGGGCGCACCCTTAGAGATCAGCTCAGTCACTCGGGAGGAGCTCAGAGTAGAACCGCTGCTCCTCCACATTGAGAGGGGTCAGCTGAGGTGGCTCGGGCATCTGATGCCTCCTGGAGGTGTCCAGGAGGCATGCCATTTCGGATGCCTCCTGGACGCCTCCCTGGGGAGGTGTTCCGGGCATGTCCAACCGGGAGGAGGCCCCGGGGAAGACCTAGGACACGCTGGAGGGACTATGTCTCTCGGCTGGCCTGGGAACGCCTCGGTATTCCCCCGGAAGAGCTGGAGGAAGTGTCTGGGGAGAGGGAAGTCTGGGCATCCCTGGCAGTCTACTCATTACTGCCCATTAAAAATAATATCAATAGTAAAATAAATAAATAATCATGTGGTCCCTCTAAGGATTTCCGTTTTGGATAAGGAACACTACCTGGTGCACCACAACGCTGCCCAGACACAAATTAGCACTTTATTAAAGCCAGATTGTTTTGTGAAGCAGCTTCTGTAAGCCTCAAATTGTCTTAAATTCTATATATAAAATATACATGCTTTGAGTGCTACAAGTGCATAATCAACACTATCAAAATACAGTAAATAGTAAGAGCTAGATTTTTCTGCTAATAAAAGAAAAAGATATTTCTCAGTTTGTTTGGACTCATTACCTACTTAGATTTTCTAATTTTAGAGTTTTTAATATTAACCCATTTCTTGAAATTAAACCCTAATGCTAATACAGGATGTTGAAAAACTATTTGCTGGGTCATGCGTAGAATGCATAATATTTGTGGTACAATAAACCTTAAACTGAGTTCAGATCAGTCTGAATACTCATCTAATAATACAATATAAAAGAAAAGATGCAATGCTGAGCCGCGCACCAAATTGCACACCAAGCTAGATGTTATGGAAAGATCTTTTAGTAAGCGTAAGGAACTCAGCTTTGCCAGCTCATTAAATGTTAGCACTTCAGTGAATATGTATGGCATTTCCAGCCTATTTTAAAAGATCACTGATAAATCCTGCAGTGTGTGCATGTATACAACAAGTGGTAAGAACAGCAATGAGCAATATCCACTGAGGGCATGAGAGGAAACTCTGTGTGTGGAAAATAGAGAGGAGGTGTATATTGTTTTGGGAATAGCAAGAAGGTGTATTTAATATGATTAATGTTTTTGTTCATGATCATTTGTCCCTCCATTTTCTGAACTGCATATCCTACACAGGGTCACGGGGAGCCTACAGCCTAGGGCACAAGGCAGAGGATGCCTTGGATGGGGTGCAAACTCATCCCATTGCACAATCGTACACACACTACAGGCAATTTCAAGATTCCAAATCAGCCTAACATGCATGTATTTGGTCTGGAGGAGGAAAACCAGCACCCAAAAATACCCTGAAGCATGTGGAGAGCATACATACACTGTGTGTGCAGGTCAGTGACAGGAAGTTTCCCCCCAACCCCAGGGGTGTGAAGCAAATGTTTTAACCACTAAGAATTTATGCTTGTTCAGGATCATTCAAGGTGATATTTTGTACTGGGCTCATACCTATTGTATCATGTTTAAAACAATGGGTAATCAAATGCTCCTTGTAAGAGCTATTTTTTTTTTACATCTTATTTAGTATTACACCATACCACTTTTAGGAAAAGAACTGATCCTGGGAAGTTTGGATTTTTCTTGATGTTTTTGATGACAGCTGTTTGAACAGTATATCCTCCACAATCCACAATGACACTTGGGGAGGACACAGCGGCCAGCTGAAATGCCTTCATGTTACGCAAACCCCAGGCCAAGATCTGAAAAGTGCACACACACACACACAAGCGCGCACACACACAGAACTGCTGTAAATAATAGTTCCTATCCTCCCTGCTTTTTTTTAACCCAACATGAAAGGATAATGTTGATGACATGCTTCATGTGTTACAGTACCTCAATAGCAGTCAGCTGCATCACTGGCCTGATCCCCTGTGGCACCATGTACAATGTCTCTCCTCTTCTGGGTGGCAAAATTGGCAGTTCAGTCTCAGCTGCCTGGTCACAGCAAAGCAACACACAACAGCTAATTTGCAGGTAACAAATACATCACTAATAACAAAATGTACAATTATGTAACAGCACTGTCATCATAATGGGTACACCATAGCGAGGTACCTGCTAAACCACAGTGATTTAATGATAATAGCATACTTTATCTTTCAACAAGAGTTCAGCTGCCACCAGCATCTCCCCAGCACTTCGGCCCTTTATGGTGACGGGGAACCAGAGCAGCTTTGGGCTCACCGGTGTGCTGGGGTTCAGTTTTACCACTGGGGGACATGTGCACCTGCCCATGGCTTCATCTTTCCCCTGCAATTAAGAAATGCACCAACACAAAAGCTTTTCAAGCACTAAAGAGAAACATCATGATTCAGTAGAAACATCAAGCTTCTACATTTTCTTGGGAAAATTTCCAGCATATTTTCTTTCTGAAATGTATCATGATGTATTTGACACAAATAAACAGTAAAATTCTTCGAAATGACAGGCCCTAACTCCAATTCATTCCTAACCCAGATAGAACCTTATAATACTGAGGTCATGAGATAAAACCAGTGTAAACTTGGCAGAGATATAAGCTCTGCTCCATGTCATGGCTGAGATGTGCTCTCCTCAAAGCCGAGTTGTCACTGTCACGGCAGCCAGATTTGGATGAGTTGAAATCATTTCACTGCATTTTGTGGGACAGATGATCTATTCAGCAAGGGCCAGCATTGGGCCTCTGATCATTTTCTATCAAGTAAAAAGCAAGTTTTTGCTTTGAATTTCTAAATTAGATCCAAACTTAATAATTAGCTAATCATGCTGTAATGGCCCCCACTGCACTCTCCCCTCCAAGCCCCCTGAGGGTGCCTTCGCTGGAATATTGAGTTCCTTTACCTTGTGATCTATTTCCAGGTTCATGGACGATCATGTATGCACAAATTATTGTCAGTTTGCCTGCAATTCTGAGCTGTTCATTGTATCTTCTGGTGTTTGCCATTGTGTACCGAGCTAGTTTTGTGCTGTGGATTTGTAAGGTTTTTGGATTGTGTTTTCTATATTTATTTTTGACAGTTCACTCTAAATCAAATGAGTGTAATTGCACTGAGCTGAAATGCTAAAATAAATAATTATTTTCTCATTATCATCATGAATAATTGTGATCAATTATGATGATTAAGCAGATTATCATAATAAGAAAGCAGTCATACCACTTGGTCACTGTCAAATAGCTCCAGGACAATGTCCGGTGGATTCTGGGCAACGGTTTGTGGCTCTCCATAGATTTCAATGTTATTAAAGATGAGGGTCTGGTCCCATGTGGGGTTAAGGTTGGCCTTAATGATCTCAGTGGTCTTGCTTACATGGAGAAAGGACACGTAGCAGTAGGGATCTGTAGGAAAACCAAATGCAAAATACCTGACCATTGCAGTGTACAGTCACCACATTAATAGCAGATGAAAAGCAAGAGGTGAAATTTGCAATTCCATTTTAGTGGAAAATGTCTCACCAGAAAAACCGTCTTTGTCCATAGGAAGCAGGTTCCGGGCCTGATAAACATACACTCTGAGGTGGTACATGTACGACCCTATGAGAACAAAAGAACAGTCTTAGCATTCATTTACAGAGTGCATAAGCCATCTACAAAATCTGCTTGATATTAAGATAAACTCTTGACACATGAATCAGTCTTTGTCCTAGACATGATTCAAGATGTTCTTTGCAAGAACACCAACTTTAGTGCAGCTGTAGAAATTGCAATTAGATAATTATGTAATTATGTAAGTAAGCACTGGAATTCAGAAACCAATTTGGCAGCTCTGAATGTTCTTTAATCGAGCTAGTTACCAGGGCTTCAGGCTTCCTCTGAGGAAAGGGAGTGGTGGGGGAAGTAGATCAGCAGCAGCGATCTTTTATACAAGGCTTTAATTAGATGGAATAAATCAAGCTACTCACTGTTGAAATAGCAGGAAACTGTGGGTGTGTTGGCACCAAAAAGCTTGGCTGCCTCTTTTTTGCTCGTTTTTTCATCAACGTCCACCCCCTAGAAACAAAACGCACAAAAAACACATCACAATTGACTATGAAAATTCCCTAAATACACTAACCTCTCTCGACTTAAATCTAAAATTACATCAAGTTTAAAACACTACATGATTCATTCTGTGGTAAGAACACAAACCCAGCAGATACACAATGCCCTAATGCAAATATAGAATTGCCCACCAGCGCCCCCTCTAGTTGGAATATGGCTGAAGCGCCCAAGCGGTCAGACGGGGCCATCTTTCTCCTCCAGCGTCTCCGGCGGATGGTATCCGAAGAACGTTCCTTCCTGTGAAACTTCCAGCCAAGCAGAGAGGTATATTCCCAGCCATCTCCTGCCTCTTTCTTCTATCAGGACATGGAGAAGGCCCAAAAAAGGAAAGTTGTTATTAACTACACCCAACACATTGTTACTTGAGTCAAGGCATCACAAAGAAAAGTGTTAAACACAACCTGTTGTGTAGCACAATTCTGCTTGATCTTTGTAGCAGAATCCTCGCAATTGCCCATGCATTTTATCTCCCATTCACCCAGGGGGTATTTTTATATAGAAATAAATATCTTAGCTCAGTCTGAGCTCTATTCTACAATAATACACAGGATGCCAGCCTCTGTGATTGACATTATGTAATATCATTTTAAAATATGACACTAATCTGACTGGGTTTCATAATCTTACATACATTCTTATCACCTACTAAAAGCTCTCAACATCTCTGAAGTTGGATGTGGTAGCTTAGTGGTTAAGGTGTTTGACTACTGATTGGAAGGTTGTTAGAATCCCAGGGCCACCAAGCTGCCACTGCTGGGCCCCTGAGCAAGGACCTTAACCCTCAATTATAATCATTCTTTAATAAATTCCCAAATTCAGCAAGATCTCAGCTAATGAGATTTTAATTCTTTAGAACTCTATAATAGAGTATAGAGAATGCTATAGAGTACACATTATGTATATTACATACAAAAATGAAAGGCTATGATAGGCTATACTACTACTTCTTCTTCATCTTCTTCTTTTTCTTCTACTGATGTGCTCGTTCCTAATCCTGTCCATCCTCGTCACTCCTAAAGAGAACCTAAACATCCTCATCTCTACTTCTCCCATCTCTGCCTCATGTCTTTTCCTCACTGCTAGTCTCTAACCCATACAGCAGAGCAGCTCTCACTACTGTCTTGTACACTTTGCCTTCCATTCTTACTGACACACACATTTGTCACACAACTCTCTTGTTACTTTTCTCCACCCAATCCAACCCGCCTGTACTCGCCTCTTCACCTCTTTTCCACACTCCCTGTCACACTGAATGGTTGACCCCAAATACTTAAACTCCTGCAACTTCTTGACTTGTAACCTCACTGTTCTACTTCCCTCCCTCTCGTTCATACACATGTATTCTGTCTTACTACGACTGACTTTCATTCCTCTTCTTTCCAATTATGACAGGCTCTACTCTAAAAAAAAAAAAACCAAAAAAACAAAACATTCTGATCTCTGGATCTGGAAGCTGTCATGATGTTGCTTCCCAAACTAGGAACCAAAGCTGGGAAGAAAACTCTGTGTGACTTTGCACTTTACTAAAATTTTCCATATACAGTATATTGAGACTTATTGGACACCATGTAGATAAAGATGTTTGGATAGACACTTTACACAAATAAAATTTATACCCCAGATGAACTCCAGTTTGAATGAAGAAACTAATTAGTTTAAATAAAAATACATTACTAGTATTGAGTGATATTTTTTATGAACCTTCATGGATCATGGTGTATTAACCATACCTATTAAATACCAGCGTGAAGTTAGCCCCCCAACCAACGCAAAACGTCAGCAAAATAGTCTCGTTCCTTCGTGCTCCATTTGTGCTGGTTTGTGTGCAAAAAATGTTGCTTGTGCTGCTTTGGTTTTTTAGATATTAAAAGAATAATTATAGGTAAATCTAGGTCACTCAGCCGCCCACCTGCTAAAAAAAATCACCCAAATTAGTCTTGTTCATTTGTGCCTCGTTTGTGTTGGTTTGTGCTGCTAAATGTATCGTTTGTGCTGTTTCTGTTCGAGACTATTTTTGGGGGCTGAGTGACCTAGATTTTTTACCTTTACATTTTTTGCAGCACAAACGGAGCACAAATGAACGAGACTATTTTGCTGACGTTTTGCGTTGGGTGGGGGGCCAACTTCACACTGGTCTATTAAATTACTAATACATATTTTAAGCTATATATAAAGGCTTATAATATTACTGATTTTAAACATCATCATCATGTCAGGTCCTTACTTCTATGGTAGGGGTGTCTGATATCTTCTTTCGGAGCCGGACCAGTCTTTTCCTGCGATGAACATGATACATTTTTTCTGCTGCTACCCAGGAGCTGGGTTTATCATCTGGAGGAACAGTAATGCCATACTCCCAACCTATTGATAGAAGCAAAAAATATGGCTCTCTGTCACGTCACATTCTATGTTTCTTGTCTATTGTAAGAAATTACAGAAATTGCACCCAAAATTCCACTCCAAGGTACACATATAAAAGAGCTCATTTCTAAAAAGGTTCAAGTATCATAAGGTAATACGTTTAGGACTCTAAACGTATAAACCTGATTCATTTATAAATATGGGAACGGCAGCAGGACATCAAGGATCACCATGAACAAAGGGTTTACGTGACTGCGATTACCATTTAAAGTGAAAATTTGACTGATAACAATTGCAACAATAACAAGACAAGATATACGTGACCGCGATTAACATTTAAAGACATCTGGCTAAATAACAAGGTGTGACCCAGCCATTTGGGAGACTCAGATCTTACGCTCAATACACATTCAAAGTAGAATCTCATTTAAACTACAAAGAGGAAAACAGTTTAAAATGTGTGAGCAGAATTTGCTCTGGGTTCGTGTTCTTTCTGACTCCGACGAACCCAAAGTACGCCATGTATTTTGTCACTGCTATGCTGGAATAAACTTCTTGTTCTGTATTAAGATCTTCAACATCATCGTCTTATTTTTACACTACGCATTTTTTTCTTACATTGGCGAGCCACCCAGCGACGGATTCCAAAAAAAAAAAAAAGTGGGGAAAGGTAAGAAAAGCGGTATTTTCTTCTTTTACGCTGTTTTTTTTTATTCAGGGAACCCCTTCGTTAAAAAAAAACCTAGAAAAGAAATGTTTTAGTGTAGAATAGAACATAGTTTACTGGTCATAAGCAGGAGGAGTTATTATTGTTAAGCCTATTCTGTACATTTCTGTTTAAGATTCTAACGAAACTGAATTAACCCGACGCAGTGTGGTGACAGAGTTGTATGTGAATCGTTGTTTCTAAAGTAACTGAAGCAAAGTGCTTAAGCTTATAGGTTTCTAAAGTAACTGAAACTTGTGTGTTTGTTATAATTCTGTTAAGATTCTAAAGTAACTGAATCAGTCCGACGCAGTGTGGCAGTTGAATTATAGCTAAGTGTTTCTAAAGTAACTGAAACAGTGATAGTGTAAAGAGCCCGACGCACCGCGGCTCTGTAGAGTTTAAAGCAATAACCCGAGGTAGTGTGGTGTTGTCTGACAGACTGTAACAGTGTTTTAAACTTACGTTTTAAGTCCATGTACTGTGGTTAAGTAAACACTTAGGTTTAATGCAAAAAACCCGACGTACTGTGGTTTTGTCCGACGTACTGTGACTGTGTTAAACTAACGGTTTAAATCCAAAAGTGCTGTGGCTAAGAAGACTGTTTTAAAATATAACAAAAACCCGACGTACTGTGGTTTTGTCCGACGAACTGTGACTGTGTTGCATTTTAAACTGTTTGTGAGTTTGTGAGTGTTACTGTCTGTGACTGAAAGTGTTTGTGAGTGTTATTGTTTGAGTGTTACTGTTGGTGAGTGTTTGTGACTGTTTGAGAGTGTGAGTGTTAAGTGTTACTGTAGTTGACCTCGAGGCCAGACGGAGTGTGTCTGTGTCCGAAGCAGTGAGACTTTTGAGGTCAAAAGCCCGACGTATTGTTCATTTGCGTCCGAAGCACTGAAGCTGTGAATAAATAGACTAACGGTTAACTAGATATCTTGTAGTCATAGAAACTGTGTAAAGTTTAAAGACTAAGATTTAAGGAAAGCTGTGAGTTTGTAAAAATATGGAACAGCTGACTGTTAAGTACATCGCTAAACACGGTTCTCAGGGAATGTTTGATGGAATAGAGAACATCGTGGATAAACCATTTGAGTGGGCTATTTCTAAGTTTGAAAATTATCCTAAAATGCCCAAGAACAAAAAAGGACAGATTGCCAAATCACTACAAGCAGTTCTTGCATCGTACAAAGTAACTAAGACTTTAAATGCATTAAAGGCTGAAAACGAGCAACTGCAATCTAGACTAGATGATGGGATAATATCTAAAAGAGATCACCAGATGAGTGAAATACTCTGGAAAGAAGAAAAGATTAGGATGCAGAGTGAAATTGTACACCTTAGAACTAACAACAGCATGCTTAGTTCATCTGTGGAAACATTGTTCAAAAATTTAGAGGAAGGAAAGTCTGCTTGTCAATTCCTTTAAAAAAAATGGCACAACTGAAATTAGCACCAGTAAGACATCTTTATGTGGTATGTGGAGTAATCAAGTTCCTGACATGTTAGACAGTGATGGGAACTCAAAGAGATTCTCAGTCAGTCAGCAGTCAACACTCTGACTGTACAGTTAAGTTCCCCATGGCTCCAGTTCACTTGACTACGACTATGCGTGCTAATGAAGAAGAGGAGGAACCAATGACCTCTACTATGGTCAGAGGGTTTAATCCCAATGAGCTAGAAGCTGTGATTAAAAGTATCGGTAAATTTGATCCTGCCAAACAAGATCCATTAGACTTTCTAAAGGTTTTCGAGCTATATGCTGACATTTACAAATTCACCGATGGTGATGCGTGTGTGTTGTTAACTGTGTGTTTGCCTGACACTTTGTCTGGAGCATTAAATGAGAAAGTCAAAACTAGAACTGCCAATAAGTTAGAGAGTAAACAAGCACTGCTTGAAGTCCTAGGTGTAATGTCAGTTGACTGGGATAAAATATCTGATGTGCACATGAGGACAGGGGAGCACCCCATGGCATTTTCAGAGCGATTATTGGAGACATTTAAAACTTTCAATGGCAATCCTGACATCACACCGAATGATGTCAGTTTTAAATCTGCTTTGATTAACAAATGTGACTCACTCACCCGTTCTGCTGTGTCGATGTTTGTAACCCATCTTTCTGATTATAATGACATCATTGCTAAAATGACACAGTTTTTCAACAACAATGCTAACTCAAAGAGGTCCCATCCTGTATCCGCAGTAGGTGTTAAAAATCTCAATAAGAATAGAGCCAGCAATGTTTCCTGGAAAAAAGAGACCTACACTACTGGAGATAGAAAGGAAAGACTACCCCCTCGTAACCCTGATAACCCCCTGGTGTGTTATTCATGTGGCATGAGGGACATATTTCAAGGGAATGCAAATTTTCCCTTAAGAGATCAGGCCCCAAAAAAGATTTACACCAGTTACAGGCTACAGTAAACAGACTGAGAAAGGAGCTCAAAAATCTGGGGAACTCCTTGCCTGGTATTTTTCACCAAACTACTCAACAAAGTCAGAAAAACAAAAATTCATTCTGGTCAGAATGTGTACCATCACAAATTTGAAAGTAGTGATGACGTTGTGGTAAAGAATTACCAAAATGAGGGCCCATGGTCTGCTCACCAGGATAGAGACCATGCAGAGATTCACATCACAAACTAAAAATGTCAACCTGGTAAGAGATCATTCCACATAGGTCCATTAATATCATAAAAAGCTGATGGCAGTCATCAGGGCCATGTAAATAGGCAAGTTTATGTTGTATGTGTTTGTAATGTTTTTTTTGTATGCTGTGTTAAAAAGGGGGGGGGGTATAAATTCATTATGTTTTTCAAGTGTTTTTCAGGTCAAAAAAAAAAAAAATAGATGTGGGGGATGGACTAGGAAGGCAGCTCTCATGACAGCAGTGCCCAACACTGTCCCAAAGTGCTTATCTACAATGGATCCAGGTTCCGGTCTTGGTGAACCTTACAGCATGATCTCCAGACCCAGAGGAACAGTGTAACAGGAATGTATAAGGTCTTCTTGACAACAGTGTTCCTGAGGTATCACAGTGATGTTGCAACCAGTTCATCACCTCCTCACCGAACATCTTCAAGTAAATAATCTCAAGGATTGGAAAGGATTTGAAAAATTGTTTGAAAGGATTCTAAGCATGGACAATTTGGGAATATTACAGAAGAATGTATTAAAGAATGGACTTTAAGGACTTTTAGGTTTATCACACAGTTACCATTGCAAGTTTGAAAAACAACCATTATGTGGGGCACCCCGCACTAATTATGAGGCTTGTGAAATCGATCTAACACATGTCCACAATAATAATATCTTTCTAAAATGTTTAGGTTTTATACAACAGGAGTATACAGGCACCATGTACAGAAGTCCACAATTTGTCAGACAGAAATGTTTCTAATTCATATGATGAATGATCTCAAACCTCTCTCATCCACAGCCCTGTTGCTGTCAAAGCTCCAGTCTTGTATCACCCTCCACCCTGGGGGACATTCAATCTCACTGGTTTTCTGGGCTTTCTCTCCATTCTGCACAGAACAAACACATCACTCTATCCTGTGAACAAACAGTTGCATTCAGCTTGCTTGGTTTAGCTATTGTCTGGGAAATAGGCTTATATGACAGCACCTGTCTCAGTCAGTGTTGACTTACAAATAGCATAATGCCATGTTCCCTGAGTCAGGTGGACTATGGGGAAATGGTGCAGATTCATGATTCCATTCCTTTCACTGCTTTGAATATTAAAAAAAAAAACACTTTTCCCTAACTGCTTAATTGCTTAATCAACATTCTCTGCTGTAGTGTGATCACAAATTTTCAATATTACATTGTTTCCAGTTATAATCATACAGCTGATATTTAGTTAATACTGCCATATAAACAGCAAAAAGAAAACATACATTTTCAATTAAAAAACACAGGTATGACACACACACACACACACACACACACACACATGCCAAAGTTTACATTGTGCCAGTGGTATGTAAATTAGGCAAACTGCACCTGTGGTTATTTGCATGCATGTTCTTCACAGACACCATCCAGAATTGGGGAACTAGCAGCTACTATGTAGCTAAATGCAAGCCACTGACCAGAAGGTTGTGAGTTCAAATCCCTCAACCATTAAGCTGCTGAGCCCCTGAGCAAAGCCCTTAACCCTCAACTGCCCCGTTGTATAAATTAAATAATTATACATTGCACTGGTCAAGGGCACCTGCCAAATTCTGTATATGGACTGGATTTACCATTTTTCATTTGAGATTCACTTATTTAAAAAATGGCCCTATGGTTTTTAACATTAAAATCTTTTGAGTGCGTACTGTAGGTGTGTGCTGTCAGAGACTGATAGAGGTTTTTTAACTTCCTCACCACATCAGTGTAGTGTTCAGTTGCTGGCTTCCACTCGCCGCCAGGGAAACGACTTTCATTTTCATACACTTCATCTGTGAACTCTGTGTGCCCTGCATCCGCCTCTGTCAGCAGACTGATAAAGACACACACACACACACATGTAATGACATCCCAGATAGCTTATATTGGATGTGATCGAGGGACAGGGTCACTAACAGAACCTAGCTGTCTGTTTAAACAATGTAACCAGGCTGGCTCATGGAATGTGTTTATATCACCCAAGCCAAGTGCCAATTTAGGCCAAGAGCCTCCATTTCCTCTTATTGTATGCTGAATAGTGTGAATAACATCCCAGGAAGCAGAACTAATACCAGCTCATACATTTTCTCATGACAGGAATGTTGTAGTTTTTGTTAGAAATAATACATCCCAGAATAAATATATAATAAATCCTGATATATTTTAAACATTTCCCATGTACCATTATGACACTTACCAGTTTTCAGGGTCGACGTACCAGTCACCCTCCCATTCCCAGCCACGTGGTGGCAGAAAGCACTCCTGCTTCAGCTTAATTTTCCCTGTCACATCAGAAAACTTGTGGCGGCCTACAAGGCTTGTGGATCCCCACTTTCTAAAAAATTGGGCCTGATTTTCATACTGTCACAGAGAGGGCTCATTAATATAATGATATAATTATGCAATACACAGCCTAAGTCAAATTCTGTGCTCTAGTTTCAAACCAACATGCATTATGTATTACCATTTCAGCATAGACGCTGAATGTTCCCTCTGCAAAGCTGTTGAACTTCTTCTCGTGAGCTGACAGGCCCAGCCACATGTTCAAACGCAGTTGCACAGGAATCTTCACACCTTTATTTTTGTCCATTGGGTACTGAAATGGCATGAAAAAGTATTTTGTGGGCAATTGGTAATGCATTACAGCTCTCACTTGTATCATTATGTCATGTTCCAAAAGTACCTTAACAATGGAACAATTTTCATTTATTTCACATTAGCACAGTAGTAGATCATGTCTTCATGCTCCAAAGCAAATGAAAGTGCAACAAGGGTTAAAGAGCCACTCAAACATATAAGATTGTATCTTAATTTCCCAAAGGCAATAAACTACTGCATAATGTTCTAGAAACAGCAATAACATGGTAATATTGGCCATGCCTAGGTATTACAAAAATGTAATCATAAAAAACATATCCTTAGGACTCTCCTAAGTTTATTTACACTGCTGTTTACATATTTAACAAGTCCTAATGCTTGGTTTGTTTAATTAGAAATCTGGGCATGGAGACGAGATGTGAGTTTGAGTCCTGATGATGCAAAAGACTTTGTGGCAGGAACCAAGGAAACAAAACGATCCGTGCTCACTGTGTGGGTGGGTGTGAATGGTATTGGCAGGTAAAGTGGTAGGTAGAATTGTATAAAAAATCCAAGAAATTATTTGGGCATTGTTCTTTTTGCATCTGACATTTAATGCTGTTTATTTTTTCTCATTTCCTAATACCACATAAAATATATTGTAATCTGATGTCTCTCCCTTTCTTCTGTCTTAATTTTTTATAAAAGTGTATAAAAGTGCTGTCTGTGTATAATCTGATATTTTTATAAAGCTAATTTAAATATCAAGTATTATCAAACATTTTGTAAAAGTAACTACAAAAATAAAATTTGTTCTTTAGACCCACTTTTGAACTAGATATCTGTGATAAATGAATGACTGCAACAAAACAGAGCAACATGGTCTGCTACCTTTTTGTGGTCTCAAACGTTTCAAAGGTTTACCTTCATGAAGATGGTCTGTGTCTTGCCACAGTACTTTCCAGTAGCTTCTTCACTGAGGGTGGAGAAGAGGACCTCATTGGCTGGGATGCGTGCATAAGCCATACGCTTCTCTCCTCTCAGCATCCAAATAATGATATCAGGCATGCTGTTCTGAGGCTGCAAACGAAAAGGAAATGCTTTTCTGTGCATGAAGTAATTAATGCTTCAGCAACACATGTCTCTGTATCTCATTCTTACAAAAACTATCAAGAACATAAATGCAGGGGGGCGCTGTTGAGCAGCCAATGGAGTAAGACGTGTGATTTGAGACTCCTGCAGAGTTTATGGTAATTGTTATTTTATGTCGCAATTTGGATTACCTTTTTGATATATTCACCCCTGGGATATTGTGTTAAAGCCTTTTTTCACCACTTGGACATAATATCATGGCTGGTAAAACAGCAAAAACCCGTGCCACCACGACCCAACAACTGAGGCCTGCTACACGGGTAGCGACCCCGGACCCTGGGGCTCTGTCTTCACCCCGCAGCTCCACCTCTCCCAGGGAAGTCGCCCAGGTAATTGATGCGGAGTCCCTGAAGCGAGAACTGCTAATCTCTTTAAAGCAAGACATTGCTGAGATTTTTAAGACCGAACTTCGTGCGGCACTGGGTGATGATTTGTCCACAATTAGAGCTGACCTACAGTCAGTAAAAACACAGCTGGTGAACGATAAGGCTGCTTCAGACGCAGAGTTGGCCACACTCAGAGGTACAGTGGGAGAAATGGGGGATTCTCTCTCCGTCTGTACTGATGATGTAGCAGAGCTTAAAAACAAACTCGCACATTTAACCGCGGAGTTTGTTTCACTGCAAAATAAGTGTGAGGACCTCGAATCTCGGTCACGACGAAATAATATTAGGATAGTCGGGATTCCTGAGGATACCGTCATTAACAATACAGTTGTCTCTACCCTACTTAAGGAAACTTTTAAACTTGATGAAACACCGCTGATAGACCGAGCACATAGAACCTCTCAGCCGAAGCCCAAACAAGGTGAGCGACCGCGCACTGTTATTGCCAGGTTTCACTATTATAGCGACTGTGAGAATGTTCTACGGCGTGCCAGAGAGAGACGACAAGAGGCTGTGGGTGAAATAAAGATGTCCGTTTTCCCCAACCACACGGCCAAGGTGGCCCGGGATCGAGCTGCATTTAATGAGGTCAGGAGGCAATTGCGCGGCCTGGAAGGGGTTCGTTATGGTCTTTTCTTTCCGGCTCGTTTGCGGATTACATATAAAGGCGTGGAAAAAGACTTTGTCTCTGCAGAAGAGGCCAAGAAGTATATAAAAACGATGAACATTGGGTAGCGTTTCAGTTTGCAGTAATATGGCAATATCGGTGTGTGTTTACTTCCTGTTTATATTATGGGGTTTACATTAATAATATTGCCTAATGTTCAGTATTAAGACTCTGTGGGAGTTATCTATCTCTCTACTGCAGCTTAGTCTCAGGCTATTCTCCAAGTTGATGTCACAATCACGTGGCATCAATGTTTTTTTCTCTTGTTCTTGTCTTTTTCTCTTCTTTTTTTCTCTCTTTTCCCTTTTTTTCTTTTTCTTTCTTTCTTTCTTTTTTTCGGGGTGTGTATATGTTCATGTTTGTGTGTGTGTGTGTGTGTGTGTGTGGGGGGGGGGGGGTCCTGGCCATTTGGTACTATTCATGTGCACTTAAATGAGTACTGTTAAGTCGAATTCCGGTAATCCTGGTGTAGGCCCACCTGTTCGTTTCACTAGCTGGAATATACGTGGCATGAGTAGCCCATCTAAACGTGGTAAAATTTTTAGCCATTTGAAACGGCTTAATTCCGACATAGTGTTTTTGCAAGAAACTCATCTCAAATCTAAAGATCATTATAGGCTGCAGGCTTCTTGGATAGGGCATGTCTTTCATTCTAACTTTAACTCTAAATCAAGAGGAGTTGCTATTTTGATCAATAAAAATATTCAGTTTCTACCTATTGATGTTATTGCTGATAAAAATGGCAGATATCTTATGGTTGTAGGCATGTTAATGCAAACAAAGGTGCTGCTGGCAAATGTCTATGCACCTAACTTTGATGATGTTGAATTCGCCAACAGATTACTTAGTAGCATACCTCATTTAAATTCTCATTTATTGATTTTTGGAGGTGATTTGAATTGTGTACTTGACCCAGTGCTAGATAGATCTAGTTCACGACCAATATCTCAGTCAGCTATGTCAAAATCCTTTTCTGACTTTATGAATCAGAATGGGTTGGTTGACCCTTGGAGAGTTCGTAACCCTTTAACTAAAAAATTCTCCTTTTTCTCTCAGGTTCACCAGTCATACTCAAGAATAGATTATTTCTTCATAGATAACAGCTTGAATTCATCTGTTGCTGCCATTGATTATTCAAGTATTTTAATATCAGATCACGCACCACTATTTCTGGATATTCAGCTGTCCACACAGATCTACTCCCCCCCCTTTGGAGATTTAATTCTCTATTGTTGGCAGATAACAAATTTTGTGAATTTCTGTCCACTTCTATTGATGAGTTTCTCCTTTTCAATCAGAACGAACTTACATCATCGTCTTTACTTTGGGAGTCACTGAAGGCTTTCCTTAGGGGGCAGATTATTTCATACTCTTCACATTATAATAAAAAACATAAGACCAAGCTTACAGAACTCAATTCTGCCATTGGTATCCTTGACCAAGAATGCGCATTCAATCCCTCTCCAGAACTGTTTAAGAAACGTCTTAACCTTAAGACAGAATTTGATTTGATCTCCACTAAGGAAGTAGAGCGATTGTTATTACAGACACGCGGCACTTACTATGAACATGGGGATAAAGCGAATCGACTATTGGCTCACCAATTGAAACGTCAATCTGCCTCACGTTTGATACCTAAAATTAATAATAATGTTAATGTAATTGTTACAGACCCGGTAGAAATTAATGCCACGTTCAAATTATTTTATACCTCTTTGTATAAATCCGAATTTCCGGATGATATTGATATTATGAATCAGTTTTTGGACAATCTTGAAAACCCTACCATTGATTCTGACCATGTACAAGAACTAGATGCCCCACTCTCCCTCGAAGAAATAAAATTCTCAATTAAAGCGATGCAGTCCAATAAAGCCCCGGGACCTGATGGGTATCCTATTGAGTTCTTTAAAAAATTTGTTAATAAATTAGCACCTCTACTTTTGTCAGTGTTTAATGAATCCTTGGAAAATGGTTTGCTCCCAACTACTATGACCCAAGCTTCGATAGCTCTTCTTTTGAAGAGTGACAAAGATCCAACTTTGTGTGGTTCCTATAGGCCTCTATCTTTGTTAAATGCTGATGTTAAAGTTCTGGCAATAACTATAGCTCTGCGCTTAGAGAGTGTGTTGCCCAGCATTATTTCTGAGGAGCAAAACGGTTTTATTAAGGGACGTCATTTATTTTTTAATACTCGCACTCTTTTAAATATTATTCATACTGTACATTCCGAAACGGTACCCGAGATTGTGATTTCAATGGATGCCGAAAAAGCATTTGATAGGGTAGAGTGGGAGTATTTATTCGCTGTATTAAAAAAATTTGGTTTTGGTAATAAATTTATTGGTTGGGTGAAATTACTTTATACATCACCTCAAGCCAGCATTCAAACAAACAATGTGCGTTCAGAGTATTTCACATTAAAACGTGGGACACGTCAGGGTTGCCCTCTCTCTCCATCTTTATTTGCCTTGGCCATTGAACCATTGGCCATTTCATTACGATCCTCTACTTTATTTAAAGGCGTCACTAGGAACGGCATCGAACACAGACTATCATTGTATGCAGATGATTTGTTGCTCTATGTATCAGACCCTGTGTCTGGTCTACCTGGTATCTTGTCCACTCTTGATACATTCAGCTCCTTTTCTGGATATAAATTAAATTTTCAGAAGAGTGAATGCTATCCAATTAACACAACTGCTTTGCAACTTAAGCATCTGGACATGCCCTTCAAAATCAGTCCCGCTGGATTTAGATATCTTGGTATTAATGTGACACGTACATTTTCAGGTCTTTTTTCTGCAAACTTTACTCCACTCGTAACTAAGATGAAGTCTGACCTTCAGAGATGGAATAGTCTGCCTTTGTCTCTGATTGGGAAGATTAATGCTATAAAAATGAATGTTCTGCCTAAATTTCTTTTTTTATTTCTAACAATCCCATTGTTCTTACCTAAACATTTCTTTGACTCATTAGATAAAACGATTAATGCTTTCATTTGGTCCGGGGGATGTCCCAGGGTGCGTAAGTCATTACTCCAGAGATGTAAGTCTAGCGGTGGTCTGGCACTACCAAATTTTCAGTTTTATTACTGGGCAGCACACATCCATAAGATACGGTGCTGGGTTGAGTCACCTCATTTAGCATGGTGTAAGTTAGAAGCCCAGTCATGTTCTTCCTCATCCTCTATACCTGCTCTTATATACTCTTCTCTTCCAATAAAAATTTCTTTGTATGTTAAAAGCTCTGTTGTGTTTAATACTCTAAAAATCTGGTATCAATTTAGGAAACATTTCAAGTTTGTAACTGCTTCTCCTTTAGGTCCATTATGTAGCAATCATCATTTCCCCCCTTCGTGTCTGGATTCTTTTTTCTTAGTGTGGTATAGCAAAGGTATACACTGTCTTCTTGACTTATATTCAGAGGGACTTTTTCACAGTTTTGCTAATTTGTCGTCATTGTATGGGTTACCTGCCAGCCACCTCTTTAGATATTTTCAAGTTAGGCATTTTGTTAAAAAATGTTTTCCTGGCTTTCCCTCAGCACCACCTCTCCAACACTGGTAAGGTTTGCTTCCTTATGAATCACAAGGAAAAGGTGCTGTTTCTGAGATTTATAAACATATTCTGGATTTCTGTGACCAAACTACCTCCAAAACAAAGGCTGCTTGGGAAGGAGAGCTGGGACTTCAGCTTGGGGACGGGTGGTGGGATAGTGTTGTGAATGGCTTTGGTAATGTTTCGTGTGCTCGTCTCGCACTTATCCAGTTTAAGGTCATTTATAGGGTGCATTTTTCTAAATATAGATTGTCTCAAATTTACCCAGATGTCGAGGACAAATGTGACAGATGCTCTAACGCACAATGCCACCTGAGTCACATGTTTTTCTTCTGTCCACAACTATATAATTATTGGTCGGGTTATTTCAGCACGATGTCCACTATTCTGGGAGTACATTTGCAACCCTGCCCATTGATTGCTATATTTGGACTTCCAGATGAAGCATCTCAGTTAAACTATATCCAAAAAGAAGTTATTAGTTTTACATCATTGTTGGCCAGACGTCGCCTTCTTCTTCAGTGGAAGTCCTCTGTCCCACCATCCCACTCACAATGGCTAAAGGATACAGCATTTTTTTATTAAGCTTGAGAAAATAAAATATACGATAAGAGGTAATACCTCCAAGTTTTTTCATAAATGGCAATCGTTTATTTCATATTTCATGGGCCTTCAGGTTTTGCCGGATTAGGTTTTCTTCTTTTGTAAATTTTAAATGACTTGTAATCGATAGTTAAAAAGGGCCAGGACCTGGGGTAAGCGGGTTTGTTCTTTTCTTTTTTTTTTTTACTTTCTTTCCATTATTGTTATTATTGTTGTTGTTGTAATACATTTACTTTACTGGTTTTTTTTTCCGATGAAAAACTAAAATGGGATTGTATTGTTATTTGACTTTGTTTACAATAAAAAGACTTCGCAAAAAAAAAGAACATAAATGCAGCAAATTGTACACAACCTCCTCTGCAATCTGCTGTAGGCGTTCTAACCAATCGTCTATGTCAGTCAGTGTGGCTTTAACATCAGTAGCCTCTTCCTTCATACGGCAGGCGGCATCTCTAATGTTGACTAAGGCTGTGTCTCGTAGCTTTTTGATTTGACCATCCAGTGCTGTCATGTTAGGCTTGCCCTTCAGGTCTGGTACCCGGTAACTAAAAGACAGAATATATTTCAAATAAGATAAGTGGGAGTGTAGAAAGCCAGCGAAGTGAATAAAAATGCAGCAAAAGGAATAAGGAGTTTAAAGTTGTGATATGTAATTTTGCATAATGATTCTTGAGCTGTAATAATGATTAATTATTAATTACTAAAAAACAGACTTGTATAATTTCTTCAAATAATGATTTTAGTTATATATTTTTTCTGATCAAGAAATGAACCATATTCCCCTGTGAAACAAAAGCAGCTCAGCTTTGCCCCATTTATTAATTAATTTATGAATTGAACAAATAAAACACAAATGGAGACAAGGAATAGGGTGTAATAAGAGGGGGAATATCTTGCCATTTGCAGATTGCAGAGCAAGCTAAAAATTCCAAACCTCTCACTGGTACACTATATACTATAACCCACTATACACTAGACCCACTATACCACCAACCACTATACATTGGTATAATGCTATTGGTATAATGCTATTAGACCAATGATGACAGAAATAAAGCATGTTCTTGATGGTGGATTTACTTTGTAAGGTCTTCAATGAGCTGGTTGATGAGTTTCAGCCAGATCTCAGCTAGTCGTGTCTCAGTAACAGCTAGTATAGCTGTCTTCAGTGTGGTAATGTTGGCTTGCTGGTAAAAAACAAAAAACAAAACAGAAACAATCTAACATAACTGAGGTTTTGTAATTATAAGACTCGTGCTCT
This sequence comes from Tachysurus fulvidraco, assembly GCF_022655615.1. Classification (NCBI taxonomy): domain Eukaryota; kingdom Metazoa; phylum Chordata; class Actinopteri; order Siluriformes; family Bagridae; genus Tachysurus; species Tachysurus fulvidraco. The sequence continues at coordinate 16,366,243 of NC_062521.1, forward strand.
TAGATTCAATAAAGACCTACCAATCTATCAGCAATAAAGAGAATAATGTTCACTGAATCCAAACGATGGCTGATATCCTCCCAAAACGAAGTAAGAATAACAACTGGCTTGGTGTTAGCCCAGGGCAAGTAGTAGTAGTGATTTCCTGTAACACACACCAGCAGGCTCAGTCATAGTCAGGCACATAGTTATGTGTATTTGTCATACTGTATATCCAAGCAGCCATAATAATCTCACCATCAAACACAGCACAGCTGTACTGAGTGGTGGAGGCCAGGGGTTTGCATGTCGAATCCATCTTGTTGCCATAGTTGCCGATGCTAACCTCAAACTGGATAGGTTCCCCGGGTTCCTGCAGCATGCACGCACTGTGGAACACTGCACAGAGGGAGTACTTCCTCTTTCGCTGGTACTTCTATATACAGAGAGAAAGAGATTTACTATGTGACTATAGTATTAACCTCTTGAGAAGCGAATATCCTCATTTGAGGACATAACATTTTCTCACAACTTCATTGTCTATATATGTTTATTGTACCAACCTTATATGAGGACTTTTAGGTATAATTATTTTGCGAAACTGCTTCCTTGAAAACACTGATTAAATTTATAGTTATCAGCTATGAATTAAGAGAAACAGTCAGTAGAAATTGTAATGTACACAACAGGGTTAGGGTTAGGGTCTCAGGAGGATAAAAGTCTAAATAAATGATCAGCAGGGTTTACGTATCGATCATCTCAGATTTACAAACACTAGTAAACTACTGTACATTTTACAAAGCACATAGTAAATGATATTCTTCTTAAGTTAAGGTGTTATTTTAAACAAATAGGCCTGGTTACATTGAATGCTTAAGTTCTACTACTTGACTTATTTTACCATTCACACTGGCATGTAATATTTAGCCAGCTACAGTAGGAAAGTCAGTGAAAAAATCAAGTCTGACTGGGATATTACTGCCTGCAGCAACTGCTGTCAATAATAGTCCATGTAACTAGAATAATAATTAACATAAATCATGACTTTCTGCAAATGATAAACATGCATGAGGCCAAATGGACTGTATACACAAAACGGAAGGTAAAACTTTTGTTTTAAGTTGAATTAGAGCATAATATCTATAGAGTAAAAAAAAAAAATACACAGAAAAAGTGAATACCTTATATTACAATATTTTAAATGCCAACTCATTTTCATCCAAAGTACTTACAGTGCTTCACAACTGAAAGCTCATTACTACTTTTCATTTCCTCTATTTCCTAAATGTATTAAATTATCTTCATATCCTTTAACTTGTTCTTTTTTGTAATTTTCCCTGAGAATGTTTACATATAAATAAAAGCAATGAAGCAGTGAAACGCATTTGGAGAGGTGATATGTACTGTATGTGTCATGTGCTGCATGTTGTCACCTGTGCTACTAGGACATCATCGTTATTGAGATCATCCACTTTCTTGTCAATCTTGTCATCCAGCCGAGTAGAAAGTTCAATGAGAACTCTGCCCCTGTAGGCGACCCCCTCACCCTGTCATATACAAGCATGCTATGACTCATAGCATTTACAGCCATTGCGTAGATCTTAACAACAGTTCAAATACTACCAGTAAAACCTATAAACACAATATTTATGTAAAGCAAACAATGACAAATCAAAAGAGCATTTTGGGCATGTTCTTACATATGCTTTCCTTGTGGTTACACACTGATTTATAATCAGTTTGCATACCAATGATATCATGTGGCAAACAATTTCTCTAAACTGGCCTCTACATGAAGAGTATTTCTCTACATGAAGAGTATTTCTCAAAACTTTTGGCCACAGACGTACCAAATGTATAATGTAAAAATGCTGTATTTAGGAAATTCAAGTACCTGCCCCAAATTGAGCTCCACATATGGGTCAGGAAGGTCAGAGAATTCCCTTGTGCTCCCATAAAGGTTCAAGTAACAAGGACCAAAAGCTGGAAGAAAGCCAACCTCAGTCGCCATTCTGTCGACTGAAATAAAGCGAGAGGACCTTAGTAACAGAACTCCAACTCAGTAAATAACCACTTGAATAAAAATGGTCTTTGTAGGCACATAGTACATAAGCATAGTAAACAAGCAATTGGGTTAATAGGAGGAATTATGATTAGAACCAACAGATCCTGGCAGCCCTCCATTTTCACTATGAGCTACGGCTAGAAAAATACATCTGGTTAATTAATGTTTTGATACGTCATCCATAATGTGTACAAGTTGCAAGGCAGAAACACGGACATTTACCTTCTACTTCACCACCAGATGATGATATTTTGGACAGATTTAAGTATGTGGTCCCAACAGTATCATTACTTGTAAAGCGGTCCCTACAAGAAGGTGAGGCACACAAATAGTTAACTATCACAAGATATACAGGTAGACAAATCCTCTAAGGTCATGCATACAGTAGATTGTATGAAATAATCCAGTTTTTTAGAAACTTACCAGTCAAACATAGTAAGTTTGATACGTTCACACATTGATGGGAACTAAACAAGGATTTAAAAACAAAGACAATAACCTGTTTCAATAATTGCAAACTGGAATAAAAACTCATTTTCTTTACTTATTTCAAATGTTCACATTGGTTCCAAATGAATAAAGTGAATAACTTTAGCACAATTAATTTTCATCCATCAAAATTGATTCGAAAGTCTATTTTCAAACCTCTGAAAAAGATTAGCACAGTGTGCACCTGAGCTGAGAGTCAAGCTCACAACACTGGTGTTTTTAATGTGAATTAATCGTACTCATGTTTTATCACTCAATCTAGTAATTAGAAAATTGTTTTGTTTATAATCAATGAAACCATGCTTTGGTGACAAACTAAATATTTTTTGTTAAAGATACATCATATATTTTTTTCTGTCTGGCCACATATCCCTTTTTACAGTGCATTCATTAAAGAGGTACCATATCATCACACATTCTCACCTTGACCTGGAGGTGTATCACCTGGTTCCACTCCGGATTTGCATTCTTCTCAATGATCTTTGTGCGTAGCTTTAAGGAAATAGAAGAAGACAAAAATCACGTTGCCTTCTCAATCATCATACCAAGCAGAATTACTGTGTGTCAAATCACTTTTAAACAATACATTTTGACATATGACAATAAAAATATATTCAAATGTGTGTTGATTTGAGAAAGCCTATTGGAATGCTGGTCTAGACAGAAAAGACAAAAAATAATTGTGATAAAATGGGGGTTCTCTTTCGAGGGAACCCGACGCTGTGTCAAAGCTTAAGCTATGGAAATGCTTCTTTGCGAAAGTGTTGTCCGAAACACACACACACCAATTTAATGGGTCGTGAAGGACACATGACAAAGTGATTACGTGCCAGCAAGTCGCTACCTAACTTCACACCGCCTCCATGCAGGCATCTCTCATCTTTGAAGACCTCCACACTGTGGTGTTGAGGCGGTGGTATGACCCATATTCTGCCTGTCTATTCTCCTCAGCCTTTTAGGGAAGGCCTACAATCCTGTAAGTTAAGCTGGTGTGGTGATGCACACAATTGCTGTTTTGCAGGCATACCAAGAAGCTCATCTGAGGTCAGAAAGGAATCCTAATGTCCGAGGACTAGAGTTTCCAAGGATGCCCTTTTAGGGGCATTTCCACTACTGTTTACCCCGCCACCTAATGTGATTCGGGGTTCAGCCATGACCACCCATGCTTCTGCTCCTTATGTGTTGCGGCCTCCTGGGTTTGTCCCTGCCAGCTTGCTGTTTCAGGGCACTAGGCGAGGCGAGCAAAGTAACACCTGACACCTCACCTAAATGTCAGACCATTTGATAGCATGGAAGCTTCTGCTGGGTGTGTCACAGTGGCCTCCCCCTGTCAGGTTGTGCTGCCCACTGTTGTTGGCACAGACCAAACCTCGTTCCTCCAAGAGGAAGTTCTCTCGCTTCTCAGGAAAGAGGCCATAGCACATGTTATCAGGACTCTGGCTTTTACAGGCAGTATTTATTTTGCTCTTGTGGCCTAGCCCTTTCACTATGCACATTTACAAAGTGCATGGATGCTGCCCTGGCACTGCTGCACCTCCAGGGAATCCGTGTACCAGACGTGGGCCATTCATGAAGGCTTTTAACCTCACAGACAGCGGTGGCTCTCTAGCCAGAGTGCGCCATGACTAAATCAACCTTCTTATGCAGTAGTTGCTCCTCGTTGGCCCCCGAGGGGGAACAGTTCCTAGAGGCAGGCCTCTCATCTGAAGTGACAGAGACTCTATACAATGCTAGGCCTCCCTCCACTAAGAAGCTGTATGCTCTGATGTGGAGGCTTTTCTGCCTCTAGTGCAATGAAAGCTGTCAGGATCTAGTTCACTTCCTTGTCATTACAGTGCTGGATTTCCTGCAGTCTAGCCTCTCAGGGCCTGTCCCCATCTACTTTAATGGTGTACATGTCTGCCATTGCTACTAACCACGAACCTGTCCTTGGGGCCTCCTTGGCTAGGGACCCTCTGATATCTCGCTTTCTGCATGGTGTCAGATGACTGAGACCTTCCTGCAGGCCCCCTTCGAGCCCTTGGAGTTAGCCTCTTAGAAGTTTCTGACACTGAACATGGCTCTGCTCTTAGAAAAAAGAGTGGGAGATTTGAAGGCCCTGTCCATCACCCCTGCCTGCCTAGAATTTGCCCCTGGCATGTCCAAGGCTATCCTGCACTCCAGGGGGGTATATGTCCCCAAGGTGCCCAGGATGGCAGGTTGTCCACTCATCCTACAGGCCTACTGTCCTCCACCTCATGAGTCGGTGGAGCAGGAGAGGCTACATTTTCTTTGCCCAGTAAAGGACTTGAGGACTTATGCCCACAGCCCTGATGCAGCTTCGAGTACCCTCGATAGAGAACTACACCAGGTTCGTATGTAACCCGGGTTCCTTGAGAAGGGAACAAGAGTGTGCTTTGCTGGCCATGCCCCAGGCATCCATTCGTGCTTCGTTCAGACAAATAGGAGCTGGAGTAATGTGACGTAGATGCCCTTATATGGACTTAGTGGCACATAATCACTTTGTCACATGACGTTCCCGAGACATTAAATTGGTGTGTTCTTTCTATACTGACAACTCAACTGCTAAACTCACTCTGACTAATGAACATGCAAGTGACCTGCAATTGATTTGTTGCTATTTCACAGATAAGTCGATGTTCCATTGACTCACTTTCCTAGATGTTTAGAAATCATGAGGAAACATGCAAACAGAGTTGCCACAGAGTTATTATTGCACTTAGTTGTCAATAAATAGGAACTGCAACAAGCAATACTTGAGACTCATCAGGGCAGCAATTGCCCTTCCCCATGACACACATGAATATGAAAAATTTAGCGGTTTAGTTTGTTAATACTCCACATCTGCAGAAAATGTTTTATAGCAAACAATTAAATTTAATACATTTCCAAAATAAAGGCAAAGTGTAAGTGTAGACATTGTGTCTCTGATGTACAGAGCCATTTCAATTTTATGAACAATTTGGAGAAGGAAAGGGGGATTATGGTGTGAAGTGTATTTTTGTTTTATTCAAAGGAGAAGAAAAATGTCTTCTGATTTACTTTTGGGGGAAACAGAGTTTAAAATCCATAGAGAAATATTTTGCAGGTGACAAAAAATCCTTAGTAGCACTACAGTAAAAAAAAATAATAAAATTCGAGCAATATGAAATGGTCTTCCAAGCTGCAACACACAGTCTATGTCTTATGCACTTTATACTTATGCACTCTCAGGAAAATGATAGAGCAATACAGGTGAAAACACTATCATTGTGGAATACTGAATACTAATACTGAATAAGACACAACTGACATATAATTATATAATAATATTCCAGTTTCTATTTTAAGCCTTAAGAATATGTAAAGAAAGAAAATGTAAAATCGATTCAGGATTTTACCTTTTTGCCTGCAAAATTAACTTCCAAAAATGGATCCACAAGGTTTTTCTTGTCACCCTCTCCTCTAAAAATGTGCTTGACAGTCTGCCCAAAAGCATCGTCCACTAAATCATGTAGAAAAATCAGAAAACACAGTAACAAACTTACTCTTTACAACACAATAACGATGTTGTTTGCCTGTTGTATGCTGCATGGCTCACTCTGTGGCATGTCCTCTGCACGATACACTTTAAGAGAGAGAGTCGCTGAGCGCTGTGTGACCCCGGGAGGCAAAAGCAAGTTGCTTTCAATGTCATCCTGCTCCTCATTGCTCTCTTTCTTTTCTGTCTGCATCCCAAAGTACAAATAAATACATAAAGACATCGAACACTTCAAACACACACATTTTTAGAAGACAAAGTTTGTGAAAAATGTAGACATTAATATTATATAATAAGTAACATATGTACCGGAGGCTCATCTCCAGTTCCCACAATGATCATGTTGGCTTTCAGGTAACCTCGAGCACCAGAGCTGGAGTCATCTGGATCACTCAGCAGCAGCCACTTCTTCATTATAGCATGAGCTTAGAAAATAAAACAAGAAAAAACAGTAAAGGAGATAATGTAATAAATACTATAATATAAAATAAAATAATACTACTAATAATGATCAGGCAGGAGAGATGATATGATGTTTCAAGAATCCAGCTAACAGTATTATTAAATATGTATTATTATTATTATTATTATTATTATTATTATTATTATTATTATTATTATTATTATTATTATTAATAACAGTATTGTTAACTAGATACATTAAGATGTAGTGTGTAAGGCTGAAGGGGTTGCATACCAGGCTCATCATAGACATAGCCAACATCCAGCTTTTGGAAGCAATAATGTAAAAGAAAAAGGTGCACTGAAATTAGTCATATTGTGGATACAAACATAAAAGTAATAAAGCTGAACACAGACTATATGGACAATAGATTACCTTGAACTCCCCCAGAAGACTGTCTGATCTCAGGGAGGATGAGTTATAAACCTATATTTAAAGATCCACATAAGGAGTTGTATTGCTGGTGATGTCATTTCATGTGCAGAAGTCACCAGATACAAGGGGAAAATGAGTGATTGTGTGCTCATCTTACCCGAATGTAGATGTTCTCATCAAAAAGCTCAGAAGGCAGCATGTTAACATTGTAGAAGAAGATCTGTAGAAATATTTACATCACAATATGACAAGCATCATATCTCAAACCATCAGTCACATAATTTATGCAGCCTTTTAAATAACTGCTAACAGAGCATAAAAAAGTAAACATGGCAGGTTGCAGTGTTCACATGAAATGTCAAAGAAGTGTCACAAAGTATTTGAGAGACTCACTGAAGCAGCTGAAGGAGGCCAAAGGGTTCAAGGGTAGAAAAGCAAGGAACCAGCAGAAATAGGGCATGACAGTGGTAGGACAGGAGCAGCAGAGCTGAAACAATGCAGTTCACATAAAGCCAGATTAAGAGAAGATCTATAAAACATGATAATTTTGTGCCGATATGACGAACACTGACAATTCAGCATTTCAACTAAAAATTTCTTGCCTCATCAAAAAATGGATTGTTTCCTCTCTTGTTCCTTGTCCTGTGGGTCTGTCCACAAACGCTTACTTTGACAACTGGTTTAATGTTATTTCCAGGAAACTGTCGACCCTCGATGATTCGGATGCGAATCTAACAAAGAACCATGAGTCTGATTCAAAGCAATCAGCAAAATATTTGTCACATAAATTATGCCTGGGAAGTGATGTACCTGGAAATCTTGGAGTTTGTTAGACAGAGCTTTCTGTCTTTTTCTACGGATCATCTTTTGGGGTGTTTTTCCAGGCTGGCCAGGTGCAGGTGCCTCTCCTGGAGCCCGTGGATCTCTCCAGTCTGTAGTTTCATCATCACCATCTTCTTTTCCAGCAGGTGAAACACCTAGAGGGATAACAAGGGATCCTTTATGTGTGTTTCATTAAGCTTTTACATCATGAACAAAAAGCCTGCACACCTCTTCAAAATAATAGATTTAACCAAAACAAGTCATGTCAGACTTTTTCCACTCTTGATATGAAATTACATCATAATAAAAACTGACTGAAAAACAATCTGGAACATATCATGGAAAAACAGGAAAAATAAAATAACCTGGTTGCATAAGTGTGCACACCCTTTTAGAATTAGGGCTGTGGCTGGGTTAGTATTCAAAAGTATTTGTTGTTTAGCTTTCATTAGTAAAATAATTTTGATTAAAACCTTTTTCTGTAGCATTTTCATTCACATATTTTCAGTTTCATCAGAGTACAGAAACTGTGGTCTCTCTTGTCGAAACATATGAACCATAACAACAGTGTGTGCATGTGTGTGTGTATACACCCATCAGGCATAAAATTATGACCACCTTCCTAATATTCTGTTGGTCCCCCTTTTGCTGCCAAAACAGCCTTGACCCTGAGGGTGCGCTGTGTTATCTGTCACCAAGATGTTAGCAGCAGATCCTTTAGGTCCTGTAAGTTGTGAGGTGATTGATTGATAGATAGCTATGTGTGTAGCAGCCTGTATTCCTGAAGTCCTGGAAATGCTGATAGTATTGTCTGTTGGTGTTTTTTGCACGTTCCTCCTTTGATTTGCATCACTGATTTCCATACTGAAGGGCAGCACAGCAGCCCATTGAAAAGTGGCTTTCAAAGGTAGTCTAGCTCAGTGACTATGGAATAAAAACACTGTCAATAATAATCGTACGTAATTCAAAGCATTTGTGTGTAAATTTTAATTTTGCGGAGTTGGATCCCAAAATTTACGGCCACGACAGTTTACAGATACAAGATTTTGTGTGTTTGTTCAAATACAACTCCAAAATGTACGACTGACAGTTTACACACACAACGCTTGTTTTCACAACACCTCTTTTTCACACACGAAAACGGTCTGCGAAACAACTGTCAAAAATACGTCATCACGTTCACAGGCATTACTATCCGAGGGAAGATGAATCGATTCAACGAAATGCGCATGCGCCCCGCCCTCTTTTAAACCACTGGCGCTGAAATGGCGGATCAGCAGCTAAGCGCTCACTCATCGTCTCAGGTAAGGCCTATCTCATCACGCTACAGACTGCAGTGATGACCTCCTAGACAGCTGTATTCTTTAAGCACCTAATGTAACCTTACTCTGAGAGCTAATCTTACTTACTATAGTTAACCTATCTCTGTAATATTACTCCTCTCTGTTATTAGTGATAACTAACACTTAAACATGTCCGAATTTGGAAGGAAAAACCAACTTACCTGAGACGATGAGCAGTGTTGTAATGTCCATCCATCCATCCATCTTCTACAGCTTATCCTGGGCCGGGTCGCGGGGGCAGCAGTCTAAGCAGGGATGCCCAGACTTCCCTCTCCACAGACACTTCCTCCAGCTCTTTCCGGGGAATACCGAGGCATTCCCAGGCCAGCCGAGAGACATAGTCCCTCCAGCGTGTCCTAGGTCTTCCCCGGGCCTCCTCCCGGTTGGACAGGCCCGGAACACCTCCCTAGGGAGGCGTCCAGGAGGCATCCGAAACAGATGCCCGGGCCACCTCAGCTGACTCCTCTCGATGTGGAGGAGCAGCGGCTCTACTCTGAGGTCCTCCCGCGTGACCGAGCTCCTCACCCTATCTCTAAGGGAGCGCCCAGCCACCCTGCGGAGGAAATTCATTTCGGCCGCCTGTATCTGGGATCTCGTCCTTTCGGTCATGACTCAAAGCTCATGACCATAGGTCAGGGTAGTAACGTAGATCGACCGGTAAATAGAGAGCTTCGCCTTGTGGCTCAGCTCGTTCTTCCACACAACAGATCGGTATATCGACCGCATCACTGCAGAAGATACACCAATCCGCATGTCGATCTCCCGCTCCATCCTTCCCTCACTCGTAAACGAGACCCCAAGATACTTAAACTCCTCCACTTGAGGCAGGAGCTCTCCACCAACCTGAAGGGGGCAAGCCACCCTTTTCCTACTGAGAACCATGGCCTCGGACTTGGAGGTGCTGATTCTCATCCCCGCCGCTTCACACTCGGCTGCAAACCGTCCCAGTGCACGCTGAAGGTCCTGGTTTGAGGAAGCCAGCAGGACAACATCATCTGCAAAAAGCAGAGACGAAATCCTGTGGTCCCCAAAACCGGACTCCCTCCGGCCCCATACTGCGCCTAGAAATCCTGTCCATATAAGTAATGAACAGGACCGGTGACAAAGGGCAGCCCTGCCGGAGTCCAACATGCACCGGGAACAAGTCTGACTTACTGCCGGCAATGCGAACCAAACTCCTGATCCGGTCATACAGGGACCGGACAGCCCTTAACAGAGGGCCCCAGACCCCATACTCCCAGAGCACCCCCCACAGGTCACCACGAGGGACACAGTCGAAAGCCTTCTCCAGATCCACAAAACACATGTGAACTAGTTGGGCAAACTCCTATGAACCCTCCAGCAACCTGGCGATGGTATAGAGATGGTCCAGTGTTCCACGACCGGGACGAAACCCGCATTGTTCCTCCTGAATCCGAGGTTCGTCTATCAGCCGGATTCTCCTCTCCAGTACCCTGGCATAGACTTTTCCGGGGAGGCTGAGGAGTGTGAACCCCTATAGTTGGAACACACCCTCTGGTCCCCCTTCTTAAACAGAGGGACCACCACCCCAGTCTGCCAGTCCAGAGGCACTGTCCCCAACCTCCATGCGATGTTGCAGAGGCGTGTCAACCAAGACAGCCCCACAACATCCAGAGACTTGAGGTACTCAGGGCGGATCTCATCCACCCCCGGTGCCTTGCCACTGAGGAGCTTCTCAACTACCTCAGTGACCTCAGCTTGGGGAATCGACGAGTCCACAACTGAGCCCCTGCCCTCTGCTTCCTCAGTGGAAGACATGTCGGTGGGGTTGAGGAGAACCTCGAAGTATTCCTTCCACCGTCCGAGGATGTCCCCAGTCAAAGTCAGCAGATTCCCACTCCCACTGTAAACAGTGTGAGCAGGGCACTGCTTCCCCCTCCTAAGGCGCCGGACAGTTTGCCAGAATTTCTTCGAGGCCAACCAATAGTCCTTCTCCATGGCCTCACCGAACTCCTCCCAGACCTGAGTTTTTGCCTCTGTAACCATCCGGGCTGAAGCTCGCTTGGCCCTTCGGTACCTATCAGCTGCCTCCGGAGTACCCCGAGCCAACCAGGCTCGATAGGACTCCTTCTTCAGCTTGACGGCATCCCTTACTTCCGGGGTCCACCATCGGGTTCGGTGATTGCCACCACGACAGGCACCGGAGACCTTACGGCCACAGCTCCGAGTGGCCGCGTCGATAATGGAGGTGGAGAACATGGTCCACTCGGACTCAATGTCTCCAACGTCCCTCGGGATCAGGTTGAAGCTCTGCCAGAGGTGGGAGTTGAAGATCTCTCTGACCGGAGACTTTATCAAACGTTCCCAGCAGACCCTCACAGTACGTTTGGGTCTGCCAAGTCTGTCCAACTTCATCCCCCGCCATCGGATCCAGGTGGTGATCAGTTGACAGCTCCGAGCCTCTCTTTACCCGAGTGTCCAAGACATATGGCCGGAGGTCAGATGAAACAACCACAAAGTTGATCATCGACTTCCGACCTAGGGTGTCCTGTGTCCTGGTGCCATGTGTACTGATGGACACCCTTATGCTTGAACATGGTGTTCGTTATGGACAAACTGTGACTAGCACAGAAGTCCAATAACAGAACAACACTCAGGTTCAGGTCGGGGGGGCCGTTCCTCCCAATCACGCCCCTCCAGGTGTCACTGTCACTTCCCACGTGAGCGTTGAAGTCCCCCAGTAGAACAACGGAGTCCCCGGTCAGAGCACTTTCCAGCATGTAACGTAGTAGAAACACTTCGTTGCTGTACTTAAGTAGAAATGTCACGTATCTGTACTTTACTTCGCTATTTAAATTTATGTCAACTTTCACTTTTACTCCACTACATTTCCTAGATAAAATGTATACTTTTACTCCGTTATATTTCCACTAAGCATCTTCGTTACTACAAAATAGAATCAGAAGAAATGTGTGTGATTGCAATAAGAGAGGTTTGGTGAATCACTACTCCTAGATTGCATTGCACGCTGTACGGAGAAGCACAGGTACGCGTAGCGTGCACGTGCAGTCAGAGCTGGAGGTGTTATCGTTAATCGGAAAGCTGCAAATACAGCAACCAAAAGCAGTGAAATTTCACTATTCTTATTACCAGAGTTGTAGCACAAACAAAATATTAATGCAAACAATCCATACAATACTAAATAAAAATAACATTTATTGATTTGGTCTTTGTGAATATTTGTTTATTAATGACTGCATTCATTGGACACGCTGTTTGTAGAGAAAACACATACATGAACTGATTTGACTCATGACTGGCATCCTTACATCATGCATAAAATTTTGGTGTCCACTTTTGCCATTTAATAATACCATAACTTTTGGCTTACTATGTAGTCATATATAATATAAAACTCTTCTTGTTTTAAATTCTCACTGAGGGCTAAAACCCCTAAAGATGAAACCCTAGAACCGTCCCTGATCTTATACCTACCGAAAATCACTGAAATTTTACTTTTACTTCAAATACTTAAGTACATTGAATATCAGAAAATGACTTTTGATACTTAAGTACAGTAAATATCAGATACTTTAAGACTTTTACTTGAGTAGTATTCTAAAAGGTGACTTTCACTTCTACCAAAGTATTTTTCTAGTATGATACTTGTACTTTTACTCAAGTATTGCCTTCTAATACTTTATACAACACTGACGATGAGTGAGCGCTTGGCTGCTGATCCGCCATTTCGGTGCCAGTGGTTTAAAAGAGGGCGGGGCGCATGCGCACTTCGTTTCATTTCGATTCATCTTCCCTCGGATAGTAATGCCTGTGAACGTGATGACGTATTTTTGACAGTTGTTTCGCAGACCGTTTTCGTGTGTGAAAAAGAGGTGTTGTGAAAACAAGCGTTGTTTGTGTAAACTGTCATAGTCATACATTTTGGAGTTGTATTTGAACAAACACACAAAATCTCGTATCTGTAAACTGTCGTGGCCGTAAATTTTGGGATCGAACTCCGCAAAATTAAAATTTACACACAAATGCTTTGAATTACGTACGATTATTATTGACAGTGTTTTTATTCCATAAGTAACTTGTTAAAAAAAACTTGAACAAGAGCTCATAATGCTGACTAGGAAATTCCTTAAATGTCCTAATAAACCTCAAGATTCCACACACAAAAAAAATGTCAAAATGTATTAGGGAAGCTAAAGCAACTGACCTGCTTCTCCAGCACTGCTGTCTCCATCGACTTGTACATTAGTAATAGCACCGGCAGGAGGCTCATATTCAATCAGTAAACTTACGGTTGCCTGGAACAATGTAAATCACCATACATACTTAATATCATTAATATGATCTACCACTTACATGCATTATGTCATGCTTGAGTCCATATGTAATGCTTTAAATGTCTTTAAGCAGCAATTTATCAACAATAACAAATGCTTTATTTATTAGAGAATAATGATGTAGATTTTTTTTGTTTATAATTGGATTTAATGTTGTAGAAAGTCTACCAAACAAGTAACTCCCTGCTATCATTACACTGTAAAAGCTATAAATAATTGTTCCCTCACCAAAACTCAGCTTGCAACAGAAAAAACAAAAAACAAAGGATGAAGCTGAAGACTCCTTTCAGAAATGCTACATATAGACTACCGAATATAAAGTTTTTTTTATTTTTTTTATTATTATTATTCATTCAAGTTCCTGGGCAAGTTGTTACTTTAGAAAAAAATAATGTATTTGCTGTGATCAATGTATCACCTATAGTGTGGTTTAATGCATTGTGTTATACACTACAGATGGGAAAATTACCCCTGAATCTTGCTTCTTCTCACTGACAAGAGAGACATTTCTTGAATACAAAGACTTTGTCTGACCACTGGCCAAATTACGGAGAGAGATTTTTGCAGAGCCAATCAATCTGCAAAGGAAGAAAATAATGAGGTATATGTTAATATGCATAAACAAAAAATGCACAACACAGTGTTTATTAATAAGATATGGCTATCCAAACAAAATTTAGTGCTAGTATTATATCAGCCATAATAAGCAAATGCTAAGAAAACACAATGTGGAAAGTTCACTGTACATACTCAAGTTGATTAAATGCACTTGAACAGAAAGTGTTTAGTTTCACTAGTCATATCTAAATTCCCCACCTGTAACTAAATCTCAAAATGTTAAGCTCATTGCACAGTAAAGTACTTTTTTCCTGGTAGTTGCAGTGGTAGTTGAGTCACTGTGACAGTGCACAGACTCATGCAAGTACAGATGGCACTTAACTGTTAAATATCACTGTTTTAAATTGAGCAAACACATTGCAAAACGCAAGTTTGAAAAAAGTCACATCATATATTGTTTCTATCATTTTTTTTTTTTAAAAAAAGGCTACACTTGATGCTAGCTTTACTCATCTTGGTTGCAAAATGAGTAGGTTATGAACTTCCTCAAACAATAAAACGCAGAAGCAAATGGGAGGCAATGGGAAAAAACGTGAGGCTGTGAATAATTATAGTGAGCCATGAGATGTTTCAGGCTGCATGAAGTTTAACCACCAGCTTTAGAGGGAGGAGCCCTGGCCTGAAAATTTCACTATAGCCCGCTGCTCGATCTGTATACACACTCTACCACATCATCAATCACAGTAAAATGGGCTTAGAAGTCTGTAACCTAAGGATTTACTGGCATATTTTTATTCATTTGTCTTAATTGTTGAGAAACCTGAGGAAAAATAAAAAAGGAAGACAGCTAATCGTGGGAGCCACAAGTTCCTTATATTGTACAATTTCATAAATTCTGAATCACTGTGCATAGAATAAAAAAAAATTAAACAAAACAAAACAAAAAAACAGTTCCCCTTCTCGGTCACTGGTGTTCTCTGATTAAAAACTTATTCCAGAGTGTCAGATGTCCATGATAATAAACCTCCATTAAAACAGGACTATGTGCCTGTGTTTAGAAAAAAGATGCTTGTACAGTAGTATACTCAGTGGCGTTGAGAACTAAAACAATAGGACACATGAGTAAGCTTTAAATCTTTCTTGGTCTATCAATTTAAAGGGCATTTTTATTATCTAAATTTTCTCTCTTTTACTTCTGTTTTTGTTAAATTAAAAAGAGTACATCTTTAGGTCTACTGGTCAACACAGAGTGACAAATCCTCTGATCTGATACTATGCTCTTTTTTGCTCACACTGTTTCATTTCCCCAGAGTGACAGAGCATTCTACATCAAACTGTGGTATCCTGCTTAAGCCTTAGCTTGTGCATAAACTGGGCTGTAATCATAGAAGTACACATATTAGTACAGCACAATCTGAAATATGAAATATCAAATAACATCAATTATACGATGATGAAATATCCCACAATTTACTTTACATAATGTGAATGTTAGGGGCTTCACTGACCTTTAGCTAACTAGACATCTCGGTAATTTAGCTAGCTAAGTGATATAAATGGAGACATCTTTTTGGTCAACTGCCTGTAAACCATAACTATGTTATTATTGCTATTTTCTGCATTTGATGCTCAAGCAGGAGCCTTATTTGCTCTTGCTATCTAATGAAGTCTCATTCTCAAGTTATCTGCTCAGCTGCAGTTTCACCTGATGTGTAGTTCTGTATATTAGATAAACACTGTACTTACTATATATATTACATATACACTGTTCACACAAATATGAACATCTTCTATTTATTTTATATAACCTAATATATTGTTTGTGGGAGATCAAAGATCCACACAGGCTTACACTCACTTAGAACCAACTAGACCTTGAGGTTCGTCTGAGCACGACCAAAGTTTGCATACAAAAAGAACAATGTGAAAAATTTCAGTTTTTCTTGTGGAACTTATACTAAACCTTTTCTATAATACTATCTTCATAGTCCTCATTCTGGGGCATGTTCATTATACATTTGTATTGAAAATGAAAGCAACAGTCTCAACAGTGATTTTAATGCAATGGAATTTTGCAAAATGTAAATTAATGGAAACTTTTCCACTCTTCTGTATATGTATTTGAGCTGTTCAGAAGCAGGAATGTTTAGTTAGTGACGAATTTCCTTAAAGGAGGTTTTTGAGATTGTTTGGGAAAAACATGGAATGTAAAACCAAGTGTATGAGTCACATCTCAGACAAAAAGCAGCAAGATCTAATTTCTCAAAAATACATCAAGCCTCATCCTAATGCACAGTTAATACAAAAAAAAAGCGCCATATATATACTCAAATATGATCCAACTGTGCATTAGAAATATTACCAAACAGATTTATAGGTCAGCATAAAAGGATTTCTGGCAGACTCCATGTGGAACATTTCTTTAAAAGTGATTAAAACAACAGTTACAGTAGAAACAAGTCTTGACAAGCAGTTCCACATTACTTGCCTCATGCACTGTGGCAATTTGCTTCACTCCAACAATGGAAAAAAAGTGTTTTCAGTCTTCCAAGGCTCCCAAAATGGGGATTTTTAGCAGGAACTTTTGGCTCAGGTAAACATACTGTATCCCTCTAATCAGTACAACAACAACACCAATGATAATGTTCAGATATTTTTCACTTACTAGGCTAACTAAAGACACATTACAAAGCTAAGCTGAGCTTTATCTGTGGACCTGAATCTAACCCTTTCAGAAAAATAAAAGTAATAATAGATGTTGTAGTATGATTGTTATAATATAATGCTGGGGGGGGGAGGGGGAATCTGGGTTCTACTCTCACATAACAGAGCAAGTACAGACATAGAAGCTAGGTGTGGAAGCGAGGGATCACTGTACATGCTGAGTCTTCTCTGTTTTCATCTATGTAATGTTAATTCTACAGTTGCACTGGTTTATTATATGTTTTATCTAATACAGAAAGAGTGTAGGTGTTAAAAACCTAGGCATAATGTGGTTTTCACAGTTTTCTCATCCACTTCATTCAACGCTCTGACAGTGGACACACTAAAAGACAGTGTTTGGTGCATCTGTGCAATTATTCAAGCTTATATATATATATATATATATATATATATATATATATATATATACATATATATATATACATACATATATATACATACATACACACACACACACTGTGTATATATAAAAAAACTTGTGTATATATATATATATATATATATATATATATATATATATATATACACACACACTGTCTGTGTGTGTGTGTGTGTGTGTGTGTGTGTGTGTGTGTGTGTGTGTGTGTGTATATCTTTAAAAGACTGCCAAAAGTGTCAAAGTGCATACTTGTCCTTCCCGATGGTCTCATAGTCTTTAACCACAACATCGATGAATGAAGAAGAGTCCAGAGGTGAACCTTTTAAATCAAACTCAATAATCTGTAATGGAAAACAAGAACAACAGCTAAGTGCCATACAATATAATCAAAATTAGGACATTTTCTGTATCTGAGCATCAGTGTATTTCACTCACCTCATTCCACACAGGGTTTAACTCATTGGAAATAGCTTTGGTTTTCTTTTTTTCACCTGGAAGAAGTTTAAACAAATTAGGAAAGCAAGGGATGGTTCTTTAGTGGTCAGGGTATATTATGGCAAACGGTTTCCCTATTGCGATTTCGCAATCGTTTACCCAGCGCGAGATCATAGGAAGGAATTAAAAGTACGAGGCTCCAGGTGTAAGATGCGGGGCAACGTTTACCAAATTTCAAACTTAAAGTACATGCAAACAGATATTAATAGACAGGTTTCAGTCAAATATTTATGAATTTAGCAATCAAAATAATAAAAGATAGGCTACTACGCCAAGTTGTCAGAGGAAATGTAACTTAACCGAGTTTTGGAGAAAAAAAACAGACCTTTATTTAACCTTTATTTAACCAGGTTGAACTCACTGAGATTAAAATTTACAGGAGTGACCTGGCCAAGATGAGAAGCAGTACAAATAATTCAATAACAGACAACAAACTTTTTATAAGTTATATAGTTATTACGAGATCTATCCTTGAAAGGTTATACACAGCAAAAACTGGAGAGTTTACATTTTGGTGTTAAACATTTCAGAGTTGATTTCAACACCCAAAGAGTAACATTAACACATTCAGAGTAAAATGGTGTTCGGTGTTGGTCATTTCACAGAGTTGATCATCAGTGTTAAACCAACTCCATGGAGATGTAATTGGACTCCGCCCACGCATTTTCAATTGTCGCTAATGAAATCCATGAAGACGCCACCCGCCATTATCCTCGCGTCGGTTTGAAAGGTAAGTTAAATGAAATAATACTCAAACATTTATGATTGGTGCTAATTCAATAACAGCATGTACAATATTACGTGCCGTGGAGCACTGCACATTAAAATATACGTTACGTTATTAAAATATAGAAAAAAGACAATGCATAAACAAAACCTATAGGCCTATGTACATCGCCACGTTTTACAATGCTCACTCGTTACGATTCAACTAAATCAAGCAATCAAATGATTACACTTAAGTAAAGTTGGCCCCATATTCCCAGATTCGATTCAGTAACTCCTGAGCTAAAGGGTGTTACTACACGAATAACACCCCCCCCCCCCCTTTTTTTTTCTCTTAAGCCGCCTTCACACTGCACACGCCAAACGACCGCCGATAAACCGGAAGTCATTCATTTCCTATGGAGAGTCGCAAGGTCGCTGCGTGAGGTGACGACCATCTGCGGATCCGTCATTTTCCGATCCGTTAAAGAAAATTTTTACTTGTGCGATTACATCGCGTCCGATATGCCGACGGGATGTGATGTATTCCAATGTTGTCCAATCAGGTTCGTGTGCGCGAGTTGATAAAAATTATTAAAAAGTATTAATAAAGTTATAAATTATTAATATTAATATTGTATTATTTTTAATGTTGTCAATGTTTCCTCAAAAATTATTCGCGGTCTTTCTGGATTTATTGTTGCATTGATTGTTTGTATTTACTCCTTCATTAATTAATTCATTCATTCACCATGATATATGGAGGGAGAATACAGGCTCTTGCATTTGCTCTCCTTTACTGGAGACGCAAAAGAAAATATTGCAAATCAGTGTGGATAAAACACTACCTAACTCGGAGAAAAGGTCTCGGCGAGAGTGGTGATTTTCGGGTGTCACGAGAATGTTGACGTCTACACGATCATATTGCACATTCCGTGCGACTGCCACTAGGGGGCGAAATGCGACAGTCGTGTCTGTTTGTCGTGTGCAGTGTGAAGGCGGCTTTAGTAATGTAGAGAGGCAGCTACAACCTAATCCTCCTCAATATCAGCTTTCCTCCGCGTTGGACAAAATACATAATTCTCTATGTGCGAACACCGAAGAGACAGATTCCAAGGGACCATCTGCAAAGTGCAAAACCCGAAAAGCGAATACAAAAAACAGTCAATAACTTTACTGTAATACACTGTACTGTCACCAAACTCAGATCACACATCACTGATGTCCTAATTGATGTACTAAAGCACTTATTTTGGGGAAATGTCTTTTTGTTGATTATTTATGATTTTTCATAATTTAAAAAAATTAATAGCTTTACTGTAATACACTGTATTGTCATCAAACTCAGATCACACATCACCGATGTCCTAATACATATACTAAAACACTTATTTGGGAGAAATGTCTTTTTGTTCATTTTTTATGATTTTTCATAATTTTATTGATTTTTATTTATTATGAAAAATCATTAAAAAATAATTTCCCCAAAATACATGTTGTACTATATCAATTAGGATATCAGTGATGTGTGATCTGAGTTTGGTGACAGTACAGTGTATTACAGTAAAGCTATTGATTTTTTTAAATTATGAAAAATCATAAAAAATCAACAAAGACATTTCCCCAAAATAAGTGTTTTAGTGCATGTATTATGACATCAGTGATGTGTGATCTGAGTTTGATGACAGTACAGTGTATTATAGTAAAGCTATTGAGTGTAATTACCATAAGTCAATTTATTGATTTTTATATTATGAAAAATCAAGAAAAAGAGATTTCTTCAAAATAAGTGTTTTAGTATATGTATTAGGACATCAGTGATATGTGTTCTGAGTTTGATGACAGTACAGTGTACTACAGTAAAGTTATTGACTGTTTTTATAGTATTCGCTTTTCGGGTTTTGCACTTTGCAGACGGTCCCTTGGAATCTGTTTCTCAGTTGTCTGCACATAGAGTCTTGTGTATTTTGTCCACCGTGGAGGAAAGCTGATTTTGAGGAAAATTGGGTTGTAGCTGCCTCTCTGCATTACTATGATAAAAAAGAGGTGTTATTTGTGTAATAAGAGCGTTTAGCTCAGGAGTTATTGATTCGGGAAACTCGAATCTATGAATATGCGGCCAACTTTACTTAAGTCACAATATATTATGGCATGCCGTTTAGGAAATTATTCAAGAGAGAATTGAATGAAAAGTCTGAATATATTGAATGGATCCTGAATATATTGAATGAATCCTAGCTTCATCAAGACGCACCCGATATCTTGTACATTAGGCAGAATGACTGAGTCAGCAATAAACTTATTTGCTGCAATTTTAAGGAATGAAGAGATGGTTAACACGTTTAACAATGCGTGTACAGCCCAAAGTGGTGCCGTAAACCACACTAGTGTTGGACTACAGATGAAGAAATGTATTTGCTATTTCACCAAGGAAGGTGAAGGAAGGTTTCCACTATTTACATATCTAACAGACACGGATCAAGATCACTAATTTGGATCTCTTTTTGTTTCCACTACACTACTGTCTGCCTATTTATGCTAGGTAGGTGGGTTAATATGGGTTTAAAGAAATTTAAGTCACCAGTCTTGCATGACTTTTCCAATACTTCAGGCATATTGTGTCTTACACCTGTCAATTCAGCAGCAAGATCTATCTTTTGGATACAGTGAGATGACTTAGTGTAATTTGAAAGTTTATAACAATAAAATTATTTGCTATTACAAACCCATAGTTTCCCCACAGATCTTGATCCATGTCTGTTAGACATGTAAATGGGGGAAACCTTCCTTCACCTTCCTCGGTGAAATAGCAAATACATTTCTTCAACTGTAGTCCGACACTAGTGTGGTTTACAGCACCACTTTGGGCCGTACACACACTGTTAAACGTGTTAACCATCTCTTCATTTCTTAAAATTGCAGCAAATAAGTTTATCGCTGACTCCGTCATTCTGCCTAAAGTACAAGATATCGGGACTTAAGTGAAGTTGGCCACATCTTCACAGATTGGAGTTTCCAGAGGGTGCTACTACACAAATAACACCTCTTTTCTGTTGTAGTAATGTAGAGAGGCAGCTACAACCCAATTTTCCTCAAAATCAGCTTTCCTCCATTGTAGACAAAATACATAAACTGATTCCAAGGGACCGTCAGCAAACCCGAAAATCAAATACTAAAAAACAGTCAAATACTTCACTGTAATACACTGTACTGTCACCAAATTCAGCGCACACATCACTGATGTCCTGATAGTTATAATACACTTATTTGGGGGAAAGGTCTTTTTGTTTAATTTTTATGATTTTTCATATAACAAGACATTTCTCCCAATTAAGTGTTGTTGTATAACTGTCAGGACATCATTGAAGTGTGAGCTGAATTTGGTGACAGTACAGTGCATTACAGTGAAGTTGTTGACTGTTTTTTATATTCGCTTTTCGGGTTTTGCACTTTGCAGGTGGTCCCTTGGAATCTGTCGCACATAGAGACTTATGTATTTTGTCCAACGCGGAGGAAAGCTGATATTGAGGAAAATTGGGTTGTAGCTGCGTTGTAGCTGCCTCTCTACAGTACTATGATAAAAAAAGAGGTGTTATTTGTGTAATAACAGCGTTTAGCTCAGGAGTTATTGACTCTGGAAAATCGAATCTGTGAATATGCGGCCAACTTTACTTAAGTCGCAATACATAACATAGAGTATAATGTTTGATGCGTTTAACAGGAATTCTCTGCATGCATGATCACTTTCCAACGGCCCCCTTCTTATCATACTGGATACAGTTTGTAAATGTTTCTATTGCCTCTTTTCCACCGGAAAGAACCGGGTGCTGGTTCAGAGCTAGCGCTTGTGCTGGTTCAAAGTTGGTTCCACTGGCGAACCTTCTAAGAACCATTTTGCCTTTACACCGGTTAGAGAGCCATCACAGCGCCGAGTGTGACGTCACTGTATACGTGTCACGTGTCCCAGCAACGTTAGCGCAGCAGCGGCAAACACAAACTCATCAACAATGGCGGATGTTGCTTTACTGTTAATGCTCATGGCATTGTGAACCTACATTGGCATCCAAACGCGGCGAATAAAACGTGTACGTGCAGCTCCGTGTAACCTGTATAAACGGAGGTTGTAATCGATAAAGTACATAACGTTATTTTATCATTAACACAGAAAAAAATTTAGCCTTAGCATGTAGCTACCTACTATCATGTCTGCTGATAATGTATCATCGCGGTAAAGTAAAAGTGTATTAAACATTAGTATACTTAAGGTACATTATCAAATGCGCTAACAGTAGCCCCGCCCACAGCTCCTGACACAAGCGGTTCTTAAGTCTATACCAGCAACGTTTTGGTGCTACTTAAGAACCACTTTTCCTGGTTCGGAGCCGGTGCTTTGGTGGTTGAAACAGAAAGAACTGGTTCTAAATTAGGCTCTGGCTCCGAACCAGCACTGGAACTGCCTCGGTGGAAAAGGGGCATAAGACTGTAGGTTGTTTTTTGGCTGTGTGTTTGTGTTGCCGCAGTCTTTTTCATTTCGCAGGGTGTAACATCTCTCCCACTCGACAGCATGCCTCTGTTTAAGGTGCCGCAGTAAATTAGTCGTACTGCTACCTAAACACACTTTGCAGCGGGGTGTTGTGTGTTCTGCATCTGACGCCGCAAAGCCGAACCAATATGGAATAAAAACACTGTCAATAATAATCGTACGTAATTCAAAGCATTTGTGTGTAAATTTACATTTTGCGGAGTTGGATCCCAAAACCTACGGCCACGACAGTTTACAGATACAAGATTTTGCGTGTTTGTTCAAATACAACTCCAAAATGTACGACTATGACAGTTTACACAAACAACGCCTGTTTTCACAACACCTCTTTTTCACACACGAAAACGGTCTGCGAAACAACTGTCAAAAATACGTCATCACGTAAACAGGCATTACTATCCGAGGAAAGATGAATCGATTCCACATAGTGCGCGTGCGCCCCGCCCACTTTTAAACCACTGGCGCCGAAATGGCGGATCAGCAGCCAAGCGCTCACTCATCGTCAGTGTTGTATAAAGTAGTAGAAAGCATTACGTGAGTAAAAGTACAAGTATCATACTAGAAAAAGACTTTGGTAGAAGTGAAAGTCACCTTTTAGAATACTACTCAAGTAAAAGTCTTAAAGTATCTGATATTTACTGTACTTAAGTATCAAAATTCATTTTCTGATATTTAATGTACTTAAGTATTTGAAGTAAAGTAAAATTTCAGTGATTTTCGGTAGGCATAAGAGCAGGGGCAGATATAGGGTTTCATCTTTAGGGGTTTTAGCCCTCAGTGAGAATTTAAAACAAGAAGAGTTTTATATTATATGACTACATAGTAAGCCAAAAGTTATGGTATTATTAAATGGCAAAAGTGGACACCAAAACTTTATGCATGATGTAATGATGCCAGTCTTGAATCAGATCAGTTCATGTGTGTGTGCATTCTCTACAAACAGTGTGTCCAATGCAGTCATTAATAAACTAATATTCACAAAGACCAAATCAATAAATATTATTTTTATTTAGTATTGTATGGATTGTTTGCATTAATATTTTGTTTGTGCTACAACTCTGGTAATGAGAATAGTGAAATTTCACTGCTTTTGGTTGCTGTATTTGCAGCTTTCTGATTAACGTTATAGATAAAAGCCTCCAGCTCTGACTGCGCGTACCTGTGCTTCTCCGTACAGCGTGCGGAGGGTAATGCAATCTAGGAGCAAGTGATTCACCAAACCTCCCTTATTACAGTCACACACATTTCTTCTGATTTTATTTTGTAGTAACGAAGATGCTTAGTGGAAATATAACGGAGTAAAAGTATACATTTTACCTAGGAAATGTAGTGGAGTAAAAGTGAAAGTTGACAGATTTAAATAGCAAAGTAAAGTAGATACGTGACATTTCTACTTAAGTACAGTAACAAAGTATTTTTACTCAGTTACATTACAACACTGCTCATCGTCTCAGGTAAGTTGGTTTTTCCTTCCAAATTCGGACATGTTTAAGGGTTAGTTATCACTAATAACAGAGAGGAGTAATATTACAGATATAGGTTAACTATAGTAAGTAAGATTAGCTCTCAGAGTAAGGTTACATTAGGTGCTTAAAGAATACAGCTGTTTAGGAGGTCATCACTGCAGTCTGTAGCGTGATGAGATAGGCCTACATAAAAGAATTAGCAATTTTAAGTGTTAACTTACTAACAGCTGTGTACATAGGATTACATAAAACTCCACATCCAACTCCGCAAAATTAAAATTTACACACAAATGCTTTGAATTATGTACGATTATTATTGACAGTGTTTTTATTCCATAAACCAATTCCATATGACAAATGACACTGTGCCTTTCTTGGGAACGAGTTCTTCCCTCGAATCTAGGAATATGGGGCCAACTTTACTTAAGTAATTATTACAGCGTGGCCACGATTTAATTAAAATAATGGAGCGAATTAATAAAATGAATAAGCGTGATCTTTTACAAAGCCTTGTTTATTGCTATGACTGGCATTTTCAATGTACACCTAGCTAAGTTAGCTACGGAAGATATGTATATTTTATTTTTTTTAAAGTATTAGTCTTACAAGCGTACACACACAGTGTTTCCCGCAGCACTTTGCAGTTCGGGCGGCCCGCCTAAGCTGGGAAACCCTACCGCCTTAACTAGGTCGTCCAAAAAAACAAAAACAAATTCTGCTGCATCTCGGAGAATAGCGAGGACACGCTTCACACATGGCCGAAATGAGAGAAAGACGTGGTCCGTCACTGTCTGGAGGATAACTAGCCAGTTGATAAAACGCGTATCCGTGAGAACTGTAAGTGGACTTATGTTTTGGGTTTATTTAAGCCTGTTATTGTATTAGTTTATAGTTCTTACAAATTTAAAGTAAGTTAGGTGGTGATTTTGTTGTTTGAGTTCTTCACCTGTCAGCTAGATTGCACGTGCCTGTTTTTAATAATTGTTAAATGTAGTACAGAATCTGTAGTCTATCTCACAAGAAGCACCTGGCCCCTCCCAACCCTACCGCCTTAACTAATACATTTTCTGCGGGAAACACCACCGACTGCTTTCCCAGTTCATCTCACCTACTCTGCACACACGAGTCAGGTGTGTGGCTGCGGCTGAAATAATGTTGAACTCCATTAAGTAGGGGGTTTTATTCACTTTAAATAAAGCGATTCTCTTTAATGTAGTTGATGCAGACTCATTCATAAATTAGTTGCAGCAAAAATGCTGATTACCGGTGTAATTTTCCAAGAATCTGCTTTATTAGAGATTAAAATCTTATCTAGTTAACGTTAGCTTGTTGCATTGTGCAACCCCCCCCCCCTTGTTAAATGAAATTTACGCCCATGTATATGTAAACATATTTTTCTTTCATTTACACCAATTTACAATGTCAAACGTTTTGCATGTTTCAGGTAAAATGTTGGTCCAGGTCAAGTACAACGAACAGCAGAAGTATGTGAAGCTGGATTGCATTGAAGAGAGGTTCGACTTTATGCAATTTCATCTAAAAGGTTGTTTTTTTTTCTTCACTATTAAAATAAATAAGAATTTGATTAAAATCTGAAATTCTTTGTATTGTCCAAGCTGTCATGTTGTTGACTCATTTCTGTACATGCCTTTATCATATAACATTAATGTTTTATAGAAGGGGACACATTGGAAGAAAAAAAAATGTAATATTATCCATATTTACATTCTGCTTGCATAATAAAGATATTCGTATTTAGTCGTTTGTTGTGAAAGGCTGTCAACTAAAAAATAAATTAAAAAAAAAATATTTTTTTCTTTTCAGTCATTGAGAGATTTTGCTTGCCACCAGATGCAACAGTTACATACAAGGATGCAACAGGAACAGAAGTCGATGCAGAGATATTCAGCGACCTCGTTGGAAAAGGCTAACTGTTTTCTCAAATGATGGTGAGTTTTGTTGAATTAGAAAGACGGCTAGTGTTATCAAGCAAATAAATATGATAAATCAGACGATGATAAAATAAATCACCAAGCTAATTCTTATGTTATATATTTATATATATTTTTTAGTTGGTCGAAGAAAATTAAAATTCAAGTCCGGTGGTGAAGCCATATTACAGGAGTATCAAGAAACAAACGCTTACAGATGCCACAAGAAGACAAATGGTTAACCTCCTGGTGGCTCACATGATTGATATGCATGGGTATTTTTATTAATTTTTTTATACAAATAACTGCATGGCCATTGTGTAAATAAATAACAAATTTTATATCTTCTCTCAGGCAACTCCCTACTAAACCTATCAGAGAACCGTATGCTCATGGCATGCTGTTCCCTTCCCTGAGAGATCCATATTCCAAGAAAGGCTATGTAAGTCATTCTCTGCATGACCATTTCACGTTGAACTTGCAATGGTATTATATCTGCGACATAGAAATTTGATTCTTTTAAGGAACACTTTTATGATGCTGCAAGAAACACAGGATACATTGCTTGGCGTATGAAAACTGTCCACAGGCAGATTCGACGAGGATCTTTGCCACTAGACAGCCCTCGTAATGTTTCTCCAGGAGGCCCAAAATGCCAAAGGGCTACTAATTTTGAAGGGCAACTTGATGGGGATGCTTGCAGAGAAGCTATGTCTTTGGTCAACCATACCATAGACAAGTCCCTAATATTCCAAAAGATGAGAGAGACCTTCAGCATCGCCAGAAGCTCGTTAAAGATCCAGGCGCTACTGCTGAGTCTGCGGACCATGCGGACTGCGGAGTCTTAAAGACTTCATAAACACATCAGGTGAACGTTTAAAATGCTCTATATTTTTAAAGTATTCCATTTTAAGTTTTGCATTAATTAATTCATGTGAATTTTGTCTCCAGTCTACGACCAGGAAATGGCATCTCTTCTTTTATTGATACATCTCCTTCCACCACCACCAGGAGGACAAAAGTCTCCAAAAATCAGTGCATGTGATGCTGCTGAAAGACTTGTAATCTTTCATAAGGTATCAACATTTTAATATTGTTTTGTGGGTTGCACAAACATGGAGATTAAAATCAAGTCTTCAAATGCATTCACATTTTACTAGCCACTGAGTTGTTTGAACAATCACTTTTATAATGTTTTTCTCTCTAACTGGACATTGTGTCTAATATTAAATGTTCATTTTAACTTTAGTCATGCTGCAGTTTGGAGGAGCACCTCAACAGCAACCAGCATCAGCATCCATACCTCCTTGCTGTTGGATGCCAGAAAAGCAAGATTGACAGCTTCTACATCGCCCTGGATAAGCGTCTCATCCCATGCCAGGCAAACCGCTCCCTTGGAGCGTTTGATGAACTTTTCAAGCAGTGGTGTAGTCTACGTGATACGCAGGTATACGCCGTATACTCACTAGGAAAGGCCAAGGATTTCCGTATACCCACTTAAAAAAGCGTGAGGATACGTAACAATATCGTTTTGTGACAGAACTTTCATTCATAAATTCACCCCGTCTCTGTTGCGAACACAGACTGTGGTTGCGATTGCGAATCACTAACGTTTTTGGACCATTGGGGCTTCCGTGGCCTGTGACCTGATCTGACGTCACCTACCAAGGAGGGAAATTAATTGCTTGGCGGTGTTTTTTGGCGCAAGTTAGAAATTAACTAATTAATGTAAAAGAAGATCTGAAACGAAAGCAGACTCAAACTACACTCTGTGTTTTCGGAAGCCTGCGCCTAAAGCTACAGCAGCTTCGAGTGACATTTCACCCATAGCCCGAGTACAAATGTATTTGGAAAGCTTTATAAACTACCAGTTCATTCAGTTCATAATATTCTGCAATGAAAGAGTGATAGAACTGAACAAATGTTTATTGTTCACTCTTAAATGTACATTGAAAATTGACAGCTGATAAAACCTGTGTTCCAGGTCCCATATTCATATAACATTTAAGGCTAAATTTCACCCAAAAATGAAAATTGTTATTTTTCAAAATATTTTTTGTGTTAAACAGAAGGAAGAAACTCATACAGTTTTGGAACAAATTAAGGGTGAGGAAATAACAAAATTTTCATTTTTGGGTTAACTATACGTTTAAGAGCTACATTTAGCTTAAAATGTTAAATGAATATGGGACCTGGAGCACAGGTTTTTTCAGCTGACTGTCTTTTGTTGCTTATAATTGGAATTGGAATGTTAACACATAAGCAGTCTTTAATAATGCTCTAAATTACATGTAGATGCATATTTTATGCATTAGTGAGTGTGGTGGTGCCTATGGGGTGTCACTCTAGGATGGCTGCGTATGAGGCTAGGAGGGGGGGGGTCACAGTATACTCACTACAAAAAACTAGACTACACCACTGTTTTCAAGGCACATTTTGTGTTCAATTTGTCCTATGATTGTGCACTTGTGAACTTTTACACATTCCTGCAAACGACTGTGTACAACATTGATGTAGGGAAAATGAAGGAGTCTCCCAGGGTTAGAGATTTGAGAGCCAGACTGCTTAACCAGACAGTAACCTGTTTTATTTGTCAAAAACAGCGCCCAGACAGTCAACAGTTGATTTCGCATTTAAGAGGTGAACATAGTTACTACCCTGGATCTAAGTTCAAATTAATTTGTTCTCAGCAAGGTTGCAGGCATCAGTTCCAAACGTATGCAGGTTTTCGTAAGCACCTTAATAGTGTTCATTGCAATGTTCAGATGATTGCTCAAAGTTCAACTGTTAGATGTTCGTGAGCCAGTTGCAAGCTCATCTCAAGTAGATGCTTTGGAGGACCTTATGGATCCCCAGCATCAGTCTCCTTGTTCCAGTGCTATATCAGAGAACAATGTTTTCGGGCTTACTAAAAATTCAACTAAAGAATTGTGTGAATCCATAGTGGCCAAAATACAAGCAAGTGGGATTCCAAAGAGTTTGGTGTCCTCAATTGTGGGAGATTTAGAGGAGCTAACAGATGAGCTTCACTCACAAACAAAGCATAACCTACTCTCTGCTTTGCCTACAAATGACCCCTGCAAAACTGTAATAAATGAATCATTTGAAAAGTTAGAAAACCCATTCACAAATCTGAATACCGAATGGAAACGGAGTAATCACTTTAAAGAAAAATGGGGAGTTGTAGAGCCCATTGAGATAAAACTAGGTGTGCGGTATGACAACAGGTTGAATCAGAAATCTGGCACTTATGAACAAGTACCAGTGAATGATACTTTTATATATGTGCCAATTTTAGAAACATTGAAATTCATGTGCAGAAATCCAGAAATTTGTGATCTCCTAAGGAAAGATTATAGATCAGAGTCTGAACTTTTTACAGATTTTAGAGGTGGAAGTGCATGGCCATTGTGTAAATAAATAACAAATTTTATATCTTCTCTCATTTTAAATCCCATCCTTTATTTACAACAAAGAGACATGCATTACAAATCCAAATAAACTATGATGATTTTGAAACAGCAAACCCCCTTGGCTCCAAATGTTGTATCCACAAAATTGGCTGTCTTTATTTTATTGTAAGAAATTTGCCCCCAAAATCTTATTCGGTTCTTATGAACATTCATTTGTTAGCACTTTTTCACGCACAAGATTTAAGCAAGTACAGTTTTGATGTTATACTGGAACCATTGATAAATGATATTAAGATACTTGAAAGCCAGGGATTAAGTC
This sequence comes from Tachysurus fulvidraco, assembly GCF_022655615.1. NCBI lineage: Eukaryota > Metazoa > Chordata > Actinopteri > Siluriformes > Bagridae > Tachysurus > Tachysurus fulvidraco. Next base: position 16,396,148 of record NC_062521.1, read on the forward strand.
TTCCATTCTCAGATGAGCAGATATATGGCACCATCACACATCACTGGTGATAATCTAGGGATGCACTCGATTCTTGGTTTTAATGAGTCATTTAGTAGCCATCATTTCTTTCGCCTTTGTTTAATTGAAAAGAATGATTCTCAAACAGTATACAGTGAGGATGATATTAAGGTGGTCCTTCGTGGAAAAGAAATCTTTGAAATGCATTGCAAGTCTCTCCAGGAAAACCCACAATTGAGGTCACTGTATGGTTTGAAAAAAAATTCCACAATTAATACACTGAAGTATTTTCATGTTACCAATAACTACTCCTTCGATATAATGCATGACCTCCTTGAAGGTATGGCTCAGTACGAATTGAAATTGCTTTTTGGTCATCTCACACAAAACTTTATATCTGAAGAGGATTTACTTTCTAGGATTTATTCTTTTGATTATGGATTTTTAGAACGTAAAAATCGCCCCACAAAGGTTATTTTGGAGAGTGCTGGTTTAAAGCATTGGTTTAAATTCCATCCAGACATTGTCTTGTGAAAAATCTGCCACTTTTGTTAGGAGACATTGTTCCTCCAGGACACAAGAACTGGAGTTTGTTGCTTATGTTACTTCAAATAATGAACATAGTGTTTTCACCTTTTCTCACTTCAGGCTTGACGGTGTATTTGAAGCACTTGATTTCAAAAACATAACGAAGTCCTTAGCTAAAAAGCATCAGATGGCCATTGCTTACCATTGGGAAACCTTTAAACTCAAACATAATGAGTTTGGGCCAATTAAATCATTTTCCATAAAAGATCAGAATGCTCAACTGCTTGAAATGTTCCTATCGAAAGATGTTTTCTCAACCAGTTGGGTTAAAGTAGATGGTGTAGAATACAGAGCTGGACTTGTGGTGTGCAGTGCAATAGAAGATGAAATGCCAGTCTTCTGTCAAATAAGTGATGTACTTTTGGTTGACAGTCACATTTATCTGTTGGCAAACAAACTATTCAAAGAAAATTTTGATAAGCATCTTCATGCATTCAGAGTACTACAAAGTGATGAAAGGTGTATTATAAAAATGTCAGAGATTGAATTTTATAAGCCATTTGATATACAGTGTTATCGATGAAGGTTTGTATATCATACCTTCTTTTTTTGTAATGTTTTAATTGAACTTTAAAAATAAAAATAATAAATTTCATGGAATTATTTTGTGCTGTAGTTTATTTAACATTATTTTATAGATCTTTTAAGAAGGAAAATAATTTTAACCACCTAAAACATGCAACTCGCAACAGTTTTTTGATATCCCTTTTAGTGTTATCTGACTCCAAAAAGTGTTAAAATTAGTAACTCCAGCATAGTGTTTTTCGGTATCCCTCTTAGTGTTATTTTAACACTTTTTTGGAGTCAAATTAGGAACTCCGTCATAGTGTTAACTATTTAGAAAGTGTTAAATTAACTCCAGAGAGTGTGGAGCTATATAAACTCTGAAGAAGTGTTGAAATCAACTCTGCGAGAGTTAATTTAACACTGGACTTTTGCTGTGTACTATGCTTCTCAGTCTTTAATTGTGAATTGTCAATTTAAAAAAAAAAAACTATTTGGAACATAGTACATACTAATCCAGTTAAGTATAAAGAATTCAACAAATACGACAGTGGCAACAACCCCACCAAAGCATAACCTCCATTTTGTAATAAAATTATATATTATTTTATGTAATAAAAGTCCATTAATATGGATTTTAACCTCAAATATACCTTTTGATATAAATAAAAATATAATCTGTTGCTGCTTAAATGAATGACGTGCTCCACACAAAAATATAAGAGAAGGCGTCTTCCCCATGCACTCTCTAGAAGCCGCGAGAATTAAAAATGGAGTCGTAAAAAAAAAAAACACGGGAGTGGGAGGGAATAGGAGTCATTCTTTTGTTATTGGGACGGGATGGGATTTTACCCAATCTTTTTTTTTTTTTTTTTTTTGCGGGATTGGGATGTGACGGGAATTTTTTTCTGGGAGTGGGACGAGAGTGGTTTGAGAATCCACTCCCGTGTCCCCCTCTATACGAAACGTATTATTAATTATTCAGCATCAATTTACTTGTTTTTGTGATACCATTTTCACACAAATGGGTTTATCTAACACAAACATAGAAACATAATAAATTAAATGAATAAATTAAAGGGCACAAAAATAAATTTAATTTCCTCTGACAGGTGTAGTAGCCTATCTTTTATTATTTTGATTCCTACGTTTATGATGCTCACTTTGATGAGAATATTAACCGTAGAAGAGGATGCGTGTTTATAAAATAGTTAACCAATCAATATAAAATATGTAACGAATATATAAAATAAACCATAAATATTTGACTGAAACCTGTCTATTAATATCTGTTTGCATGTACTTTAAGTTTGAAATTTGGTAAATGTTGCCCCGCCTCTTACACCTGGAGCCTCGTACTTTTAATTCCTTCCTATGATCTCGCGCTGGGTAAACGGAAGGAATGTTGTGCTTTGCGAATTACCCATCGCGAGTTGGTAAACGGCGTGTGCTACATTTGCTCTGCCGATTGCGAAATCGCAATAGGGAAACCGTTTCCCAGAATATACCCTGACCCCATTCTGGTCGCTTTCAATCCGAGCTTTGCCAAAATGGAAGAAACAAAGCATTACTTATAATGTGACTATACAGTGTTTCATTCATTCATTCATTCATTCATTTATTAAAACATTTTTACTTGTATTAGTTGCACACAAACTCGAAAAGTATAAACTCACCTTTAAAGATGACTGTGGCAATGGGGTGAGGGTTGCCGAGTGTCTTTTTAGGGATTGCTTTAGCGCACTCGACCACCACCTTCAGCATGGTGCCCACTGGAGTGTTAATACAATCCGCAGCTTCTATTCATAGGATTCAGGTTTTAAGGAGGAAGCGCGCGAGCGACAAGCAGGCTGGGGAAGGAGAGGAGGGAACAGTGTAATAAAGCTCTGAGGTTAGGCAAGAAAACCACAACAAGAACACCGGTATCCACCCTTTAAAGTAGGAATTTGACTAAAATGACGCACTGACATGTCAATCACAGGAAATGTGAAGTGATGGTACAGGTGAGCAACCTGTAAATCATGTCATTATATTACAAATAAATAAATAAATAAAATAAGATAAAATATTGGTGCAGTCAGCGACTAATAAACATGGATTAGCTTGTAAAGTGTAAATAGTCGTTATGTTACTGCGATAGTTTGGTTAAGCTACTGGTTTTGTATATTAGTGTATATATTGATTGTACAAGGTTTGGGAGAACAATCTGCAACAGTAAATTCGCAGCACCACCTAGTGGTCATGAGGAGAATGAACGGCTCCAAACTCGAAGGCTCTAAAAAGAATGTGAATTTGGGGAAAATTAGGACTAAGAATCTCCTATAGTTTAATCAGTTCGGATCCACTCAGATGCAATACTTAGTCAGTGATTAAAAATGAGTGAAATTGCTAATGTGTTTAAACCAATTGTTTAGCTATAAGTAAATTTCAGAAACAAATATCACAAATACTTTATACATTCTACTTATGCTTTATTAAATGCCTATATGTCCAAGAGAAATTCTACAACATAACGAATAGCAACAACATTTCGTTGAAACAATGGCTTCAGTTATCCAGCTCAATAGCTCAAGTGACTTATAATAGTGACTTATAATCATAATGGTTTAATTATATATATATATATATATATATATATATATATATATATATATATATATATATATATATATATATATATATATATATAATTTATGTAATACAATAAAGCATAGTATGTATGTTAAATGTAATCATTACAATAAATACAGATGATGTGATAGCATTGTGGTTAATGTGCAAGTTTGATTCCCACCAAGGTGCCATTGCTAGGCCCTTAACCCTTAAATGCTCAGTTGTATAAAATGTAAGTAGCTCTGGATAAGGGTGCCTGGCAAATGTTGTAAATGATTTATTAAATCTTTATCCTTGGAACACTGTATGTGAACAGGAGAGGATGCTAGTCTATCACATGGCAACATGCACACCTAGGGGCCAAATTAGCATAGTAAATACGCCATAGCCAATACATATACGATAGTTTGTGTGTCTTTGGGGATTAACAATAACAATCACGAAACAATTATATACAATCTCATGTAACAAGACATTATTGTCATCGATGAAATTATTTTGATTAGCCCCAAATAAAGAGCAGCTGTTTCTGTAGGATTTTCTTCACATCTTCTTGGTTTCATCTTGATTGCTCAAGTCATGGTATACAAAGAACTTACAAAGCATGAATGGCATCTCTCTTGTTAGAAGGTATCGATCACGAGAGGGGTATATGTTTTTCAAAACATTAGATGCAACATGGAACGATGAAAACATCATCACATAAAGTAAATGGAACTGCACAGTGATATCACTAAGGGACCGAGACAAAAACTCAAAAGGGAGGCTGGCAAGAGACCTATGGTATAATTAAAGGAGATGTGGGACTATATGTATATTGTTTGATTATAAATAAATGTACATAAACAGATACATGTCTTTTATATTTAGAGATATAGAGAGGTACATATTATATTATTTATAGAGAGGTACTGAGACTGCAGCCTGTAAAGATAAGGCACCCAGCTACTTTAATGTATATAATAGTATTGCATTTTAAACATTATATAGGTCATAGGATATGCAGAAATGTTTAGAACATCTTAGAGGCATGTGATTCTTATCCAATAGATGGCGGTAAAGGTTTGCATCTTATTTTGGGCAAAAGACAACCTCTTAGCCTCATAGAGTAGCTAATGTTTTGTGTAAATGAAGCAGGAAGACAGATTTCATTCTTCTTCTCACTCCCACAGAGACAATTTATTAAACACTAATTTAGTACCACTATGCCTGAATCAGGTAATCACTATTCTCTACACTGCCCTACACTATTCTCTATTATGCTGCAAGAAGAGACCTGAGATACATATTATACATATAGTACATGTATATAGCAAGAGGCTTTAATTGTGAATAATCAAAGCTTATTCTGTAAAACAACAACAAAAAAAGAATATATATTTGCAGTGAGAAATTTCCAGAGAGACTGCAAAATTCTAAACATAGGCAGAAACAGTTTATTTGAAATTAATCAGACTGAATAAGCTAGTACTCAACAGTGGGCTATTAAGCACACCACTAGAGATATCAAATATGTTAATGCACAGAAAAAGGGCAATGTTTGATCACTGACAGAGATCATTTTAACAGCTAAAGAATTACTGAAAGCTCCTATTGTGTATTTGAAGCACCGGATGTCGGCTCAGAAAAGCTTTTCAGTTCCACTTGCTCCATCGCTGTCTTGTTCCTCTCTGGTGTACTGTGAAGTCTTTTATCACAGAGATAAATGGAAGAGAGTCTGTTCCCCACTTCTCTGTAATGAGCCAGTGAGGAGAGACGAGACAAGGATCCTCACTCCATCGTCTGTTTAATCTGACTGAGACCAGCAAAATACCTTCTTTAAAACATTGATAATGTGAAGAAGAGTGTTAAAAATGATGAAAAACAATCCCTTTGGAAACTTTATTGATGTGAGGTTCCGTCAGCCTTCTAATATCCCTTTATAGAGCATAAGGCAGCTTTGATGAAAAAGAAAATTCTTCAGTATATATTGTGAAGGTCTTTCTTTCCTGAGTGTACTATTTTTTTTAATCTATCTATCTATCTATCTATCTATCTATCTATCTATCTATCTATCTATCTATCTATCTATCTATCTATCACGCATAACAATATTGTGTATCATTGTTGTTTGGTTCATGACACGATATATCTCTCTATCTAACACATTCAATACTGCATAATAAAGAAGAATATTAAGTAGGCATAAAGAGCTTATATTATTTGAGGTGCAATAAACATTTAAACTTAATCAAGCTGTCTGTCCCACATTCCTCTTCATTGCAAATCAGCAGAGGCTACACAAAATTAAAAAAAAAAAAAAACCGCTTCTCGTAAGCATGCGGTTTTCTCTCTGCTCCAATTAGGTAGCATTTCCCCGCTGTTTCAACAAGAGTTAAAGTAATCTGCATGCAGGTTGGGACAACGCTTTCTTTCTTTCTCTCTCTCTTTCTTTCTCTCTTTCTTTCTTTCTTTCTTTCTTCCATTCGTCTTCCATGAGTTCTCATCATAATTGCATAAACTATGTTGAAACAGCAAAGAAATGATCACAGACATTCATGTTTCTTGTTAAACTAAGAAATATAATTTATTGCATAAAAATTATATTTAGTTACAGTAAGAAGGCTAAACATTTATGTACAATAGACATTTACAGTGTTTAAATGAAACAAACAAACAAACAAAAAAACACCTCAGAGTTCTGGTATGACATCAGAACTAAATGACTCAGGGTTTGTGAAAAGCAACAAACATCCAGAAAGAGGTTGAACTCAGAAGGTTGAGACCAGATGCAGTCCCATGTCTCATACCTGACGACCGTCCAAAGGTTGTGTCTGGGTTAGAAGAGGTTTCCTGAAACAAATTGATGTGCTTAGGAGCTTTCTGTACAATCAACAGTATCATAACTGCCAGTTGTTTTTATGGGTAAAGGTTTTAATTTACTCCTCCTAGAATATTTATTTTTGTCTATTGATGGCAGAATTTTTCCACACAGATCAGAAAAGCAGAAAAGAGCACATGGAAACCACTTATAATCCCAGGATCCTGGAGTCATTTTAAATTGTTTGTTTCTGCTGATGAGCCTTGGAGAAGCTTTATATCCTTAAGGCCTGTTCCAGCATGTGTCAGTAGTACAGCATGACAATCTCCAAACTGACACTTGCACATCCAGCGGAAAACTTTAAGGAGGTCTGCAAATTTACTCATTTTGTACTTGCATAGAATTTACATAAAAAGGTAAAAGAAACTGCTACAAAATGAGGCCCTTCAATCAGCACGCATTCAACAGCACTTGTACACACACACACACCACAAATATTACTTTTCCAGAAACATGGACAGATACTGCTTATTTTCTGGAGGATATCTCAACACTTTTACAGAAAAACCAAAAAAAAAAAAAAAACATATTGTGACCTTAGAATTATATTGTTCTACCTGGTTAAAATGTAGGTTTTGTTTTATATCAAGCATCAAATAATTGACATTTCAGCTAACAAATGCTACAGTAGTGACATCCATATTTATATGTCAGTAGGGTTTAAGGGTTTAAAGTTTAAAAGTGCTTTAAATGTATATTATCAAAACCCTGAGATATTTAAAGAGTGGGTATTTGACCAGGTAGGAAACATGGGTATCGAGTTATTAGCATAATTCATTTTAAAACACAGGTGTCACATCAGTGCATTTGCACTGCGGTTTTCTAATATTTCACTTCTGAAATGATTCTAAATGAAGACATTCAAACAATAAATATACAATGGGGGGAAAAAAACTATTTTACTGATAAAAGTATAAAGCTACACTTCATTAAACCAATAGGTGCAATAGCTACTTAATATATTAAACTATTTATTATTTAGATAATATTTAGGCCTGCTTCCACTTTGAGCTACTGCAGAAAAAATAAAAATCCCGGTGTTGGGTAATATTTAACATTAGCATTTCGAAGCTTTCTGCTGTGCACAGGGCTTTTTTCCATCTTTTTTTTAATTTAACAAATTGTTAGAGATGTAAATACACAAAACTAGGGTTAGGATTCTTTTATACTAGACTAGCAATATGAACTAAAATTTCATTTAACACTTAAATGTGTTTTTTTTGTGTATGCCACAAACATGTCTGATAGCACTGCTGTGCTCCATTCACTGTATTAAACTGGGCAGACTATGATTGGCAATTTATTACAATTAATAATATTATTCATTAATAATTCATCTACAATTATGATGGGCTGTGATAGAATCCAAGTTCATTCCAAGTTCATTTTAGACGTGCAACTTTGCTAAAATATAGAACCAGAGAATGTGTAAAATAAAAAAAAAAAGAGAGAGAGAGAGAGAGAGAGAGAATAATACCAAATATGAAGTCAGGTTCCAACTAACGTGCTGAACTCATTTCCGGCCAAAATGCCAGACTGAACCTTATAATATTAAGGTCACAATATGCTAATGATACAACATCAAAATGGACAAATGGTAAAGGGCCCATGACAGCCATGGCTGTTAGTCTCACACTATAGTAACATTTCCAACCCACAGTCCGAGAAGACTGTGGACGTGACACAATGCAGTCCAAAGAGCAGCCATGCCATTTCCAAAGACACTAAACACAAGGCCTACAATTGCATGACCTTAGAGTCTGAGCAGTGATTAATGGCTCGAGTTGAACCCAAACACCAGATCACAGAACCAGAGCTCACATTTTTCATGTGCTTCAATGCCTGAAATGACAGTTTACCCATGACATATTAAACAGCATTTAAAAAGCTTGCCACACGACATGAAGTCATTTAAGCACTTTGTAACCACTCCTTGCTTGTGGAACGTAATGCAACAGCGGTCAATTACAGATGCATAAGTTCTACTAAACATTACAGCAGATAGAATGAATGAGAGAGAATGAAAAAATAATCCACTAATATGGACAGTAAATTAAAAAGTGCGTTCCCTATAGGAAACCATTGTGTGATAGCACTTCTGCATTTTGTGTGTTGAAGAGAAAATATCATTAAAAACAATCAAGATTACTAAAAAAAAAGCAAAATGGAAATTCAATTCCTAGAAATTTTTCCACTAGAGATGCACTGATACTCAGCTCTTTTATGGGATCTGATTTGATGTGTTTTCTCGTGACAGTGAGTGAGGCTGACTTGAACACGGCACCATCATGTCTCTGATATTTTGCATAACTAGGCAACAGCAGCTTGCAGAGGTTTGGCTTGTTTCCTGTGAGGATGTCAGTACTGAATCAGTATCAGATATCTGGAGCAATACTTTTAGTATACGCAGTACTTATTGTATTAAAACTTGTAATCAGTACATCCCTACTTTCTTGCAACAACAGCTCCCTGTTTCTGTTTGCTAATCATAAGCATGTCAAGATTTTGTCAAACAGGAGGAGTGTCAGGTTCACTACAGGCTATTCTCAATATGTTGTAAATAAAAATGGTAAAACTAATAACTATTGCAGCACTGCTGTTTCTGAGTCTATGTCTGGTTAATTTGGCTACTTTCGTGCTTTATAATCAACACTCTAATCTGTGTAACTGTATTCTGTGTAACCGTGTGTGTGTGTGTGTGTGTGTGTGTGTGTGTGTGTGAGCAACTTGAGAAAATGCTTCACTCCAGAGTCTGTTTGATGGTGACTTTAAGCCTCCAGTAATCACTAGGAAACAAAAGCTCAATCACGACCTTAAGTGACGCTTAATCATGCACTTTCACACTTAGCTTCCAGCATGTAGGCTGAGTGTGTGGGTGTTTGTGTATATTCCCGTGTTTCGATGAGAAATTATTCACGTCTGAGAGGGCAAAAAGCATTCTTGAATCATGACCTTGTACATGGAGATTTAAGCAGACAGGCCCAGATTTAAACCTGCTACCTGCATTAAGAGTAAAAAATGTTCTCATTCAAATGACATCACATTTTTTGGTTCATGTTCATCGTGACTGAAGACTGAGAGATCATGGAGCTAGAAGCTTGCAGCTCTGTTTCTTCTGTAGTGCACACACGGTGACGAGTCAGGGTGTGTGGTCACATTTCTATGCCCGTCCACTGGCATTAATGATTGCTTTATTCATGGTGCCACATTTCTATCCTTTCTGATTACCCAATCAGCAGTCATCATCTGTCGTCATAACAACCAAGACCTCACTCTTGCCCATTTCTTCCAGAGCAGTCGCCAGGGAGACCAGGTCGGCATCACCGTGGTGACAAGCTTCCCACAGGTCGAGCAGCACACCTGTGGGACTTGGCTTGGTGGCAAAGTAGTTCAGGTAACTGTGCAAGAGACATGGAAAAAGCACAACAACACTCGATCACACAGAAAATATCATCCAAAATTTAAAGGGGGAAAAACTTCAACCACAGGGTAAAAACACTTTGTTATATCTAACATTAAGAATCACATACTGGTGGCTGGTTTATACATTTTATTATAAAATAAAGGCAAACACACACATAAGGAACAACTGGGAGAAAAGCTGGGAAAACATCGCACTCACACACACTTTAAAAGAAAGAATAGAGAACTAATTTTGAATAGAGTACTAATCAACATAATCGTACTATATTAATCTTTTTCACTGCTCTGAGGTCTATATTATATACTCTAAATATATAACCCAGTTCCACCTCCATGAGAAAAAGCTGAGAAAGAGAAAAGTAGCCAGTAATCATTTTAGACACAGGCTCTTGATACAATAAAATGTAATATGTTTTTGAATTAGGAATTGTCTTTCAAAATCTGTTTTTGTGAGTGGCACACAAAGATTTAGCATCCATTAGATCCTTTTCTAGTTCTAGATATTAATAGCACCATAGAATCTCCAAATTCTAAATATTATTTGCATAATGTCTTGAGCCAGTAACGTCCTGAATATTATTCAATGTGATGTAGGAGCTTCTATTAACACGATTGTAAATGCAGACATCTACCTACACACTAAATCTAATTCTATCCTAAGACACAAAAGAACAACTTTTGGCTCTTTTACATTCTTTAAATAAATGCTGCAGTGTTTTAAATGCTGCAGGTTTTCCTTGTGGGAGGAAACGGTCAGATATTCCTATCCATGTGGGACAGTTGGTTCCTACCAAGCAAGATACCACACACATACACACTTACACACTTATGCTAATGCACTCACCTGTCAAAGCCCAGGCTGTGTGCAAGCAGTCTCCAGTCACAGCCACGGGCACTGGGGGCATCAAGACTGGCACAGATCTTTTGGCGGATAGAGGCTGGCAGGCGGAAGGCATAAGGACCCACCTGAGATGACGGCAGGCTTGTTCCTCCTGCAGGCAGCGGTGAATGTGGGGGCAATGTCTGACACATAAGCACAAACAAGCACATGCATAAATGATTCATCCAAATAAGCAGTCTGGGGTAGTTTGTTTGAGCACCAATTGCACTTTCCACAGTGTCTGTACCTCCTGGATGTCTGTGTGGAGCTGGAATATCTGTCCCTCCCCTTCTACCTGTCTCACACAGATCTTACAACTGAGCTGGGACACAGCCAGGCTGCCTCTCTCCAGGCTAAAGGTGCAGTGCAGGGGCCGCTGGCTCCCATTCCAGATGTGGTAGAATGGGATCTCCTATAATACACACAGCAAAACTGAAGGTAAGCTTAAAATGAACAAACACCTTTGCTGATATTAACACATCTACAAATCTGTTTTTTTACATAGCATATGTTTTTGACACTTGCAGAATCTCCCCATTCACTCAATACTTTGTCATAGGCAAATAAGTCATTTTTATTTCTACACATCAGAACACATTCACCATATTTCTTTATAGACTAAAATAAAAAAAGCATAATTTTTGGTTTCTAAAATTTTGCATTATGTTGGATTTTCCTTTTATTTTGTCATCTCTTTTTATATTCTTTGCATTATAATAAGTGTTACATTTAAAGTTAACCCTGATAAGGATATACTGTAATTTACTCTGCCTTGGAAATTACAGTATATATCCCTTGTTACAGTATGATTAATTAAATACAGTAGATGCTTGTACATGTAATAAGAACTTCTCTCAGTGTATTGTCAAAATCAGAATCCATGATACTGCACTATACTACAACTAGTACTGTAGGTGACAAAACATCTCACCTGATACTTAGCAAGAAGCTTGCTCCTCCAATGAGAGTGCGGGATGTCATGGATTGACAGTCGTAGGTTGTTGTAACTGTCTTTAAAGAGGAGTGACTTGGGATCCTCCAGTAACACCCCACCAAGCGTTCGTTCAAATTCTAACACTTCCTGCATGTCAGAAAAATCAGCGATTAAAAGGAAAAAATGTGTGAAGAGAAGAAAAAGAGAGAGCAAATAATGTCTGGTTTTAGGTTTGATTGACTAGCTAACCTTTAGGGCATATGGTGTGTCTTGAATGCAGTAGACCCTTAGACTGTAATCCAGAGAGAGGCAAGGAGCTCGTGGAGCAAACAGGGCAAGCTGTAGCCTCTTACAAGCAGGTTGAGGAGGAACTGACTGTCCCACCAGACTATAGGTGCCTAAGTGCTCCATCAGTATGTGGCAGCTCTGCTCCTCCAATTGCATGTAACATGGCGAGGACAAACTCTCCTCTCCTATAGTCAGCACCTCCTAATGGCAGGGAATTCAAATAGAAATGTGTTATGAAGGCTTGTTTGATAAGGTCTTTGCTAGAAGATGATTTTTACTCATCTGATTTGTTGCCCACCTCCCAGAATCCTTGGTTGCTCTGTGTTTTGAGAGTGAGGCTCCAGTTGGGAGTCTCGAGGTACGCACAGTGGGGCAGGGTGAGGATGACTGGACGGCTTAGCAGCATGGCTGAGGGCCCACAGCTCACCACTGGACTCAGGACTGTCTGACCACCTTCTGATGGCAACCTTATAAAAAGCGCACATAAGCAAAATGCAGTGTCATTACTGGATTTCCTGTCATTTTTACATTTTTAAATATTCAATTTAAAAATAAAAATAAATTGTTCTTTTAAAAAAAGAAGGAAAAATCAGGAAGGCTATGGTAACACAATAACCTCTCCTTAAGACATCTCACTATACACAACATGCCAAACCTTAAGGCAGATAGGCTTCAACAGAAGAAGACCGCATCCTCAATCTAACAGTTAAATCAATTACCGTTGATTCATACAAACTTCTTTAGGTGCTAATAGAAAAACTTTTCAATTAATAAAGGAAAAGTTGTCTGTACAGTTAATGATACACAACATAAACAGTAATCGATGTTACTTAAACTACTGTATGAAGGACTATAAAGTTTAATTCAAATGTGCTGCATAACAAAAGAACCAGACAAATAAGTTTATCAGTGCACTAGTTGCACACACAGAGAGACATCAGTGACAAGCTCTACAGAGTCAGAGTGCAGATAGCAGCAGATCCTTCTCCAGCAATGCTCCTGTTGACAAAAGGCCTTAATGAGACACTTCAAAACAAAAAAAAAAAATGTGGATCAGCAGAAAAGTTGGAACAAAAGCACTAGCAGGGCTGTTTTCATTTCATATTAGTCCTGCTTTCACCTCCTGGGGGTTGAAGTGCTGTCACTTACGCAACAGTGTTTCTGATGTTAAAAACAGCCTTGCTATGGCTGTAATGATTTAGTAAATTAGACTGTTGGCTGTGGCAACAAGTAAAGGTGCAAATGACAGCTAAATGAATCCCAGAACTGTGACAACACAGAGTGAGAGTGTGAGTGCGAGAGAGAGAGAGAGAGAGAGAGAGAGAGAGAGAGAGAGAGAGAGAGAGAGAGAGAGAGAGAGAGAGAAGCCAGCATGAAAAATGGCTAGAAAATAGTAAAAAATCTGTTACTGAGGCTGACTTACGTAGTCTTCTCCCATTTGTTGATGATGAGATACATTTCATAGAATTTCCCCTGAGGAATGGTTCCTGGTGGTACCAATAGGCTCACACCTGAGACACAGACAGAGAGGCAGATAATTTTATTTGGGTAGGAACTTGACACTCCAAAGCCATACTGAAAGTTGAAATCCATATTTAAAAGCCATAATTAGAGAAACTGATAGTTCAAAGTGACATTGAATTGCCTGTGTTAGGGATGGTGAGGCGCCCGCCGAGGCTGCCTAGTGTGGCACTGGTGCTGTGGCCTGGTTCAGCTGGCAGAGTGTGTGTGCGATGCTCTCGCATACTGCTGCCCATCGTTTTCAAGCTCATAATGTCTTCATCAGCACATCCCAGGCTGGTAGGCAGCTCCAGCGATGACATGGTGGCGGAGTCATACACTTTAATCTTGAGGCTGGGCAAAGCATCCAACAGGGGTGAGTTGGTCATGGGTATCTTGTGATGCGAGTCAAGTGTGCTCTGTTGCAAGGAGGAGAAGATCGGCCCCCGGAATGTTCCAGCGCTAGCAGTGAGGTCAGGAGGAGCTGAGGAGTGCAGCACATGAAGGTTATCTAATAAAAAAGGAAGGCAAACACAGAGAGAACATTTCTCTGAGGACAGAGCAGAAGTAATACGATTTTCCAGTTATGGCAGGAGCTGCCTGAGAAAAGAAATCTTTTAAGAGAGGCAAGGATTTGAAAGAGTGCTTATGTGGAGGAGTGATTAAGTTGAAGAGAGACAAAGCACCAAAGACAGCAGGGGAAAAGCAAGTGAACAGCTGAAGAGAATTAAGAACCTTAGATAAAGCTTAAAAAGAAGTAGTTTATACTGGGTTTAACTGAAATTGAGATGTAATAAGCTATAGAGTTATGTATATGGAAAACAGACAGTGGGGTCTCACCTTGTCTTGGAGGTTTGCCAGGATGAAAAGCAGCAGCAAGGGCAGATGAGGAGTCTGTGATATCTCCGCGGAAATGGCGACAGCCTCGGCGGTAAGCCAGGATGCCCACACTGAGCACAAGGATTACACACAGCAACAGAGCACCCACGAGCCTTGCATACATAGCCACTCCTGCCCCTGAATCCGCTAAACACACACACACACACACACACACACACACACACACACACACACACACACACACACACACACACACACACTCATTTACATATACAAGCATCTACATATACCACATGCACACATATGAGTACTAACATAACTTTGATTAAATCATATCACCATTTTACTATATGAATAAACTAACCTGCTGAAACAACCTTAGACTTCATGACTGTCTTAATGTTCAATTTTACAATAAACTGACAGGGTTTCTTCTGATACCTCACCAGCACACAAGGGAGAAAAGAGACAAAAAGAGGATAAAAGAGGAAGGTACAGTAAAATGGGGCTAACAGTCACAAAAAAGAATCAAGAAGCAAGAAATAAGGAAGAAACATATGAGATGGGAGTTGTCTAATTATGAAGAAGGGGAAATTAGGTCAAGATGATCTACTGATAGGTATGTAGCAAAGACTTATACTGTATGTATATAACAAAGGCTTCCACTATATGGCCAAGAGAGTGAGGGCACCAGACTATCATAACCAGATGTGCTTATTGTGCCTATTCAGCCTCAGGAGCATTAGTGAGGTCAGGCCTTGATGTAGAACATCCTGGTAAGTGGATGGCGTTTCAGTTCACACCAAAGGCGGACATTGTTTTGAGGTCAAGGCTCTGGGCAGGCCACTTGAATGCTTCCAAAACAACCTCGGCAAACAATGTTTTGATGGAGAACTTTGTATACAGGGGCATTGCCAATGTGGAACAGGACTGCACTGGGCCCCGTAGTCCGAGTGAATGGAGGTACACTAGTAATTGTAGGCAATCAAGTGTCTCAAAGTTTGAAGGAGACCCACAAATACACAAAAGCGTCCACATACTTTTGGCCATACAGTGTATATGACAAAGACCAATATGTAAAATAAAAAGGTCTGTAATTAGAACACCTATATATGACAAATGCTCCCATGTAAATGACAAAGACCCATGAGTCAACTACAAAGGCCTATTGTGTATACAGTATGACAAAATAGAGAAGAATAAGAGCTAGAATAAGAGCGTATGGCATTGATTAGTAAGAGGGATCAAATAACAAGACTGCAGTGAATCTGGCACTGGTCATAGCTTATAACTCTAGACAAAACAGAGCAGATGAATTCAGCACAATTTTTTCACTTTTCTTGTTATCGAGGGTCACAGTAATCTAAACATTAGCCTCCCGTGGAGGGCCAGATATATACACTCATTAAGCTGTACTTGAAACTGGTATATGCATTATATAGGGTGCTGATATTACAAAACCATCTAATTTTGGTCAAATGCTTTTGTAATTACTTTTTTCCGATCGTCTCCACTAGAAATAGTTTAATCGTATTATTGCCATTACTTCTTCTGAGTTCATTAGGCAGAGAATTTATTATTCCTAAGAATGGTTAATGAGTTTGTAGTTAATGTCTATTTTACGACTAAATCTTACTCAGCCACTAAAATTAGCCTTTTGTTTGTCTTTACACAGTGGATGGGATGTGAAGGGTGTGGTGCCTCTTACAGTAAATGCATATCCTAGTTTATCTCTTCCTGCTGTTTCATTTATATGTGCTTATCCATGTTCGAAAGACTGTGAAATCAATATTTTTGACCTTTCCAAATACTGGAAGGAATCTAATAATCTAAAGTATTCTCCTTACAACAGTTATGCAATACAAGAGAACACTAAGATGAAATGGGGAAAAAAGTGAAAAAGGGCGGCATGGATCTAGATCAGACATGAATGCTCGGATACACATACATGCACACTGATAAGAGATTTTGCACAGATGCACACTTGTAGCCCCTCACATAAATCACAGTCACACACACGCAGTGAGGAAATGGATGCACAAACGTGAAAATGTGAACTTACGATGGTTTGTATGTTCAACAGTAACCTTTTTATCTGTTTGAAAGAAAACATAAAAGTAAATAAAATAAACAAAGGAAAAATGGGTCATGCATACAGAAAGTTTGAGATGATCTTAATGAAAATTGATGACAACAAATGAAATGAATGAAATAGGCTAGCACATTTAGTAAATAAATCACTAGCGGCACATCCGACAGAGCTGAGGAAGCTGAAATAAAAGTTGGACATGTGTAAACTGTGAAGGAATTAGTAAATGAAACAGAGTGAGTGAGTGTGTGGGCTGCATTATTAATGATGATGCCTAGGAGCAAATCAAAACCCTCAAGTTGGTGCTCAGACAAACACACACACACACACACACACACACACACGCGCACACACACGCACACACGCACACACACACAGCCTGCCTGCCTGCATGTTCAGTGAGGCTGTTTTGTAGTGTAAAACTGGCTCATCCACTAAGCACTGAGTATCAGAATGAATCTTTTTTATTCCCTCAGTGTTCATGTGTTAAGTACCTTACCTCCAAAAATATCGGCATTTATCCTATTCACCATCTGCGCTCTAACTTATGGAAGTAAGCATAATCAGCTCCAATGCAAACACCCACACACGTGCTAACGCTATATTAAGCAAGGAGATATGCCCTTTTAACAGCACCGCATTTTCACAAACGGTTCTGCTCTATGATAATCTCTAAATCTAAAGAAGGCTGAGAAAGGGACTATGAAATACATACAGTAGCTGTAAAATTTAATGAGCAAATATTTGGTGAATTAAGAGAGGATAAAATTAATGTGAAATCAAGTAGCTTTTGCACATGAACTCCTTCTTGCAGGGGTATGTATGTCTGACAGACAAAATACAGTAAAATCCATAACTAACAGATACTGAATGAACAGAGATGTCCTTGAATAGAGATATCCTCAGCTCAATATATCAAGCACAGCCCAATTGTAAATGTACAATCTGATGTCGGTCAAAATCCAACATTTTCAGACACCTTCTAAATTCCAGAGAGATTTCGGAGTAAAAATATCAGATCATGTTTAACTTTTGGTTCACAATCTCCCACTCAAAATACAGTATTTGTACTCATGTTTTCATATAATACTCTGCCAGTAGTGATATTTGCATATTATTTTCACACCATCGGTGAATGAAACCTACTGTATGAAACATGCGGAAAATGAAACATGAGAGCATTTGCGACTTTAAACTGCAATGCATCATGGAGCAGGTTGGGTCGCTTAGTTTCTGCTGAAAAAAAGGAAGTCTGCAAACTCGAGTCTGCACTCTGTTCTTCTGTAGTATTAAACTTTTAAAGGAGTTGTATTCCTTTACTGGAACATGAAACATTATTGGAAATGTTTTATCGCTCTTTAATCCCACATATTTTCAGTATTTAAAAACTGCTGCCTCAAAGGTGTAGTTCGATTATCTATGCACATTCTTAACGTAAACAGGACTGATCATGACATGGCATTCTTTGTTTACAGCTTGTGTTTCCTCTGGTGAAGTATTTATTTGCCAATTTATTTCATTTAAATCTATATCTGTTAACATTTAAAACATCATCATCTGGTTGATCCAAACAGCAGGCTGATAAAGTGATTGCTATATAGTCATATATATTTAGTGCTATTGGATAAGTGATTCAATATTGACCCTTCCGATTAGTATTAAACTAGAGTAGACCCTTTCAGTAAGTGAGCAAACCCTTATTCCTCTCTTCTATATGTTCTTAACATACAATGTGGGAAAGTCTATTTTCTATTTATTATAAGTTTGGGAAAAGAGCTAGTGTTTTAGTTTTTCGTATGAGTATTTTGTGGACCCATTATATTATTATATTGTTCTTATATTATTAGCTTTTCTTTTTAAATTTACATTTCTGCTTTCTTTGACATTGTTTGCTGATTCTTTTTGCACTTGCCTTTTTGTGCAGCTTCCTGCCCATTAATTCTGTGTCCTAAATCATCCATATTGCGCTGACAAGATGGATTGAGTTTATATTACATGTGTATCTCCATTTTTTTCCTTTCCAAAATCTTGATCTCATCTCAAACATGCTCAAACATCAGGGGCTGTGATAAGTGGTGCAGTTATTATACAGCCTATTTGTGTGCAAGACACAATGAGCGAGAGAGCATTTACTGTAGCCATTGAGCTATGTTGGTGGGTTGTGTGTGTGCGGATTGTCCAGAAAGCTGGTTTCTTGCTACAGTTTTATTTTATTCATCTCTGTGCAGTTTTATTGCCTCATGCTAAATAGCTTTTCCTTTTCTCCCTCTCCCCTGTGGGGAGACTAATGCCCTCACTGATACACGAGAGGGAAAACGCTGCTGCAGGCTCATAACAAACGACCTATAGCATGGCACGGTAGTTGGAATCTGTGGTACAGTGTTTGGAAACCTCTGCTTAACTAAACATGACAAAGCTGCAGTGTGAAAAGTGTAGGAGTGAAATCCAGCTCTTAATAAACTGCATATTTAACTAGATTGCTGTTGAGTCTGTTTTGATTTGGCAGGAAGTGTAGTGAATCTTTAACGCTGTGCTCCTACCCTGACTTCCTGTTTCAGAAGGAAAGCCCAAGGTGTGAACCATTTACATATTACTTTGCATTGGCTCTCCTTCCTTATGTGGCTCAGTGAAAGATCAGTGTGACTCACAGCGGGCACACAGTCCCTCGGTGCAGTTCTTGCTCTCCATCATGCTGCCGCTGCAGTGGTTTCCTCCGTTACGTGGGGGAGGAGCCTGACATTCACGGCTGCGCCAGTGTGTGCACTCGGTCCCACATGCTGACCACTTAGCCCACTCCGTCCAGCCTCCATCCACTAGGGGGCAACACACAGCACATTGAGGAGTTTCAAATATAACACAGCACAATATACAGTACATGAAGATTCTAGAGACTTGTGTCATTGTTTAGGTTTCTTTGAGTATGGAACATCTGGCACAGGTGAGTGATTCATTATATAATGTTTTTTATGTATATACAAGGAAGTCAGTGATTGACAGTGTCAGTCCGTTTCACCTGGACAGAGGGTGGTGCAGGTGACTCTTTGAAAGGGTGAGCCCTCACAAAAAGCACCTCCATTAAGTGGTGCCGGATGGGTGCAACTACGTGTCCGTCGCTGCCAGCCCCGCCCACAACGTGCATTACACTCTGACCACTCTGTCCAGGATGACCAGCCTCCAATCACTAAGGAGGAACATGCACACACAGAGACACACACATACACAGATATTATGAGGCATGCAGTGATGGAACTAGATTCACACAGACTTTTTGTCAAAACAGCAGCTGGTCTGGCACTGTGCTGTGAGGCGAATGGTCCAGGTTAACCACAGTAATTAGACAGGGAATGGAACATGAAGCCTTTCTATTTCCGTAAGTCATGCGTCTATAAGAGCTTGATATTCTTTCATAAGAGACTTAATAGGAGTATTATAAATAACACCAGTATATTAATTATTATTATATTATTATTGTTATTATATTAACATAAAACAGCACGGAAATGTTTAGCTTAGTGGTAATTTGTGTGTTATTCCTAAATACAAGAACTGTTGACTAAACTGTAGAACTTTTCACTTTTTCTGAAGTTCAGAAGCAAGATTATTTTGGGTCATTACCATATACAATGAGTGTTGCAGTGCTGCTGCGTCGCTTGGCAACCACATTTCGGGCCACACATGTGTAGTTAGCTGTGTCAGAAAGACGTGCCTGCTTGATAATGAGGTCATGATCAATGGTTATAAGGAAGTTGGAGTCCTGCACAGGATCAACAAGCTCCTCATTCTTCAACCATTCAACCTGTGAAATTAGAGGAAGAAATTTAGCTGCGATTTACTGTGTTAAAACACATTCTTTACACTTACTTGGTGAAAGTGTTGAAAATCTATAATAACTTATATATCTCTATATGTCTGTCTGATTTTCAGCAACCTTAAACACTTTTTTGTTGAAAGGAATGGCCTGACCAGCCACAAAAGATTAACCAAATCAAGCTGGACCAAAAGGTTCAAAAAGGGCACAGCAGTGTTTCTCTACAAAATGCCTAAAAAAGATTATTGTTTGCATGGAGAAAGTGTATTTAAGGAAGTGCTTATAAAAAAAGAATTTCCTTAAATACACTTTCTCCATGCAAACAATAATGTTTTTAGGCATTTTGTAAAAAAACTGCTGTGCCTCCCTTTGGACTTTGCAGAGACTTTTGAAGTTGACTAACACAACACTCACTTGCTCACAATTACAATGTTAATTTATTCACATATGACATCAAATTATTTTTGGTTAATAGTTAGATTTAATGTTATAGAACATATGAGTGACAAGTTGTGGTAAATTATCCCTGTACTCTCTCTCTCTCTCTCTCTTTCTCTCTCTCTCTCTCTCTCTCTCTCTCTCTCTCTCTCTCTCTCTCTCTCTCTCTCTCTCTCTCTCTCTCTCTCTCTCTCTCTCTCTCTCTCTCTCTTATTGTTATGACCGAAATCCATGTTAAATAACTGTCTCCTGAAAACATCACCAGATTTGATCAACGATTTTATATATGAGCAGATAATTAAATAAAATTGCATGAATGTTCTGCTGTGTTTGGCTACATTAAGTAATCCTTGAGCATATAAAGAAATGTTTCACTATTACAGTATTATCTTGTGTGCTCTGAGCAGCACACCAAGCACAATAGCAAGAGCTGGAGACACTGGAAGAATTCAAATGAAAGAAGAAAGGAGAATAAGCAAAAAGTAAAGGAGGAAGAGGAATTAAATTAATGTACCTCAGCAGGTGGGATCCCTTCTGGTGGGCGGCACTGCAGCAGAACTTCCTGTTCCAGCCGCACTTCCCTGCCGAGTGGCTCCTGCTCAAAGTTTTTCCTGAGGTCTGCACAGTGTGACAGGTGGTATAAGAAGCTTTTAACAACACTAGCCAGCAAAAAAGCTGAAAGGTTTGCCAAACTTCTGTCACATTTTTCAGTGCAAGTTGATCTTATTGGCCTTAAAATGCATCACTTCTTTATACAGTAAGTGCAAGTTACAGACAGACTTACATGCAATGCGCACATATGCTCGCCGGCTTTTGGTGGTACCCGCAGAGCTCCAGGCTACACACTGGCACCAGTAATCTTCCAAGCCAAAGAGCTCCTCAACCTGAACCCTGGACACTGAGATGTCTACCTCACGCACCACCAGACCTGAAGCACAGCAAATATTAACACATATTAACCAATATAATAAAGTCTCACAGTAATAATGACCAACCAACTGAGCATCTGAATGCAACAGGTCATCCGTGCATTGCTGCAGACCATGTGCAATGTGTACCCATTTCAAGCGCCTACTTCCAGTATGATAATGTACTATGTCACAAAGCACAATTCATCTCTAACTGGTTCGACAAAGAGCTCCGTGTGTACTTCAGTTGCCTTCCCAGTCATCAGCACTAAATCCAGTAGATAATGTTGAAGGTTGTGAGACAAATCTGCAGCAATTATCTGCGGCAATCATGTCAACATGGTACAGAATCTCAAAGAAATATTTCCAGCACCTTGTAGAATTCATGTTATGAACTTAACTAACCACAGTTCAGCTAGCATAAAAGGCTGTGATGAATAGTAGAAGCAGATTGCCCCTAAACACTGCCCTGAAAGTATTCTGCATTATAATCTTTCATTAAAAAAAGGAAATGTGGTTTGTTTTTAGCAAAAATGCTGTGATGACTACTTCTGAACTGGGTCTGTACCACAACTAGGTCAGTTGCTAAATATAACACTTGGACCTGCACCAGCTCTGGGTCAGCAGTAACAATATTATTTGTTCCGAATTTTTATTCACTACCTGTATTTTTGAGAAGACACCAATATTTTTTTGGAAAAGTGCCTATAATGCATGTGTATGAAAGGGCAAGGTACCTGTGACCTGGTCCAGGCTCTCTCTGGTGATGTGGTCATTTTGGTTGACCCACTCGCCGTTGCATTTGAAGTAGATCTGGGTAGCAGGAGACGCTTTACAGGAAAGTTTGACTGGTCTGTTCTTTACGATGAACGTGTCCTCTGGCTCACTCTGGAATTCAGGCAGCGGCTCAGCTGGCGCAGAGGGGAAGGAGTCAGGCAGAACTTCACTGTAGTCACTGCCGTCTACACACAGACAGGGAGAACAAAGCAGCAATTAAGGTTCTGTGCTAGTAACTGAAGGATTATGAGACAACTGCCTGATGGCTACTATTAGATCCTTGTACAAAAAGCCTCTTTGCACAGTTTCACAGATAATAATTATATAATCCATCAGAAAACCCACTTTGTGATTTTTGAGACCAAAACTGAAAACAGAATGTGCTGTTAAAAATGTTTGAAAATATGAAAATATCCAGAGAACCATTTCTATTCTTGGACATATTAATGGTGTATATTAATAATGTAATGAGTACACATCATTTAAAAAAAGATATGTTTAGCTTCCCAACAAACCTCCACAATGCTGTTATGAGGCTAGATCTGCAATCAGTGTCAGAAAAAAAATGATGTATCACAGAGTGCTCAACTGTGGCTCTTATGCACTTTAAAAATGGGATTGTACATCTTGGAATGTGAAGTGACAACTGTGAATTGTTTCTCCCGCTTAACAATGACAACCCAGAGTAGTCTCCTATTGGATGATGCCTCTTTAACTTTGTTCTGCGATGCATTTTGTCTGTCTATTGTATGCATCATTCTTATTGATGACCGGCAAGAGGTATGTGTTTAATGGATGCCAAAATGTCCTTGAAACACCAGTCACTATAGCAGTGACCCTAAACACTGACAATAGCTTCCTTTCTGGCAAGGAAAGTACAGTATGCTCACTATATGTTAGTTTTCCAGAGCATCACTGAACTCCAAAAATAGCAAACTAGCATAAAAAGATGTGCGAGTCTGTATCTGAAAGTCTGACATTTTTACTGTAGAGTGGCGTCAGTAGCCTGACTCTCTCTGGCTCTGCGTCCCTGGGGAGTGCAAAGAGGCACTGAGCATGGGAGAGACAGGCTGACCTTCCACTGAAAGGCCCAGTGATCACACATTATCCCCTGACATTTCCCCAGTGACACATCTCTCACAGCAGTGCAGCTCATCCAGGGTGCTGTTCATGGCAGAGCCACAACGTGCTGTGCCCTGTCACATCCAACACCACAGTGCTCTTAACCTTTTAGCCAACGGCCAAGACACAGACTCTCGTACACACACACACACACACACACACACACACACACACACACACACACACACACACACACACACACACACACACACACACACACACACACACACACACACACACACACACACACACACACACACACACACACACACACACACACACACCAGCTGACTGTCCAACCCAGATGGGTTCTGGAGAAAAGAATGGCTGTCTCACTGACATACTGTATGCAAGAGAACCTGTATGCAAAAATAACACATAGCTCTCTTGACACGTGATAAAAAAAAAAAAGATTCCTTTCTCACCTATAATTAATTGTGTGATGTTAAATTAATTAATTACCAAGTGTGAAAAATGTCAGCTTTAAGGTCCTCTATTTTTACATATTCACACAGAAAAAAATGAAAGCGACCTGAACTGAATTGAGTGAAACAATAACTGCTTGAAAGAGATTTTAACATCCAAAAATATTATACAGCACCCGAGTGATTTCCCAGAGAATGTATCATGGCATAATTTATTGCACTATCAATACCCAGTCCTACTACAAATCCTTTTTTAAATTGGTTGAAACACTGATATACTTGACTCCTCTGAACCTCTAACATCCAAACCATTAGGACAAGAAGGCGTCAATTAGGATGGACCTGCCTGTCTGTCATGTTCCCTCTCAATCTCAGCTTCCTCCACTTCACAAAAATGTGGTATGGGGCTGTGCATTTAGATGGAACTAAAGAATGGAGATGTAGAATGTTAAACATTTAAAGGACAAAGCTTGGCTAGTAAAGAGAATGAAGAAAGAAGCAAATATTTTGGTCACACGCTGTTTTACACAACAATGATCACAGAGAAGAGACTTTACCTATCGGATAAGATAAAATGAGTATTTAAATATACATCCATCCTGTCATTGGGAGATTGTGAGCTTCAATCATATTAGTTCCATGAACACCCCGACAGGGTGGGCTACATGACAAAAGCATCATATCACAATACTGCACTACACTACATGTACACAGTATGGCCAAAACTATGTGGACACCCTCACTATCACCTGTATAGTGTATGTGCTTTTTGAAAATCCCTTTCCAGATTTAGTTCCACTTTGCTGTTGTTATTCTTCCATTGTTCTACGTTTTATAACGTGACTGTACAGATCTACACACTCAGATTTACATTAGTGGCAACTTAGTTGTGTGAGGAGAGCCCAGGGTTCAGTTTGAATTCCAGTTCATCCCTATAAATGTTCATGGGATTGTGGTCAGTGCTCTGTTTAGACTATTTAGGTTTTTTCAACCTAAACCATGTCTTTATGAATCTCGTTTTATGCTGGAACAGGTGTGTGTGTGCACACACACTTACAGTGTTCAGATGCCCTGTGTATGGTGCATAAGCAGCCTTTGAAAAGAGCTTTTTGCTTTATGTGTTTAAGTGGATCTGCATGTTAACTGTTATTAGGTGTTGGTTTAGTAAGCAGGGGCTGAAAATTGCAAATGTCTGAATTAGGAAAAAAAATATTTTTCTCATTTATTCTTTTCATATTTAAACATTGTTTGATACAACGCACAATGTAGGCATGTAAGTAAGAAAAAAAAAGCAACTATCAACAACACACAAACATCGTATTGTGTATGCTGCAGGGTGAGCAGTAGCTGGAAGGCCAGTAGAAGGTCCTGGCTTGAGCTGTCATTTCCATTATGTCTCCATATGTGACAGCGCTGTCCTTTATACCTCACCCACAGAGAGACAAGTCGTTGAGACAAGCACGCACATGCATACACGTACACACACATACACACACACACACACACACACACACACACACACACACACACACACACACACACACACACACACACACACACACACACACAAACGCATACAGTAGCTACAAGCAGAGACTACATCATCTCCTCCTTCACAGAGTTGTATGGTCAAACAGACACACTCCAGACACACTCATGTACCACAAAGTACAATAGGTGGAATTCACAAGAAGACATAGTCAACTGAAATCACTTCATGTCACAAACATGCATTGTGCCAGCAACTGACTCAGCCTCTCTCCATCTTTTCTCAATTCTGTCTCTTTTTCTTTATCCTCTGCCATCAACATCAACTGTCATTATGTGTCTTCTGAGACTTTTCTGTCAATAAGTAATTGTGTTTCCTTTTTTGCCCTCGCTCTTTCTATATTGATTGTTGCACTCAAACATGTGCCCCAAATCACTCTCTCTCTCTCTCTCTCTCTCTCTCTCTCTCTCTCTCTCTCTCTCTCACACACACACACACACACACACATATACACACATGACACATAAAGACAGAGAGAGGATGAAAGGGAGCGATGGAGGAAAATGTGTGAACAAGTGAAGCAGAGAATGTGAATCAGTGTAAACACACAGAAATGTTGTTACGTGCAGATGCAGGCCATTGTATGGCATGTGTGTGCTTGACTGGCACCAAACTCGCAGTAGTTGCTCAATCTAACACTGGGCTTGGCCATGTGGGCTTGATGCATGGCTGAACACCAGTTAGCTATGTTCTGGCAAGCCAAACCCTCCACCAGTGTGGAAATGGCTGTTTCCAAATTAGATTTCATGCTGAGATGGAAAAGGTCCACTTGAAAAGTAAACAAAGACATTTCTTACTGTACATACTGTACACATGGAAATGTGTGTTTTTCTCCTCAGACCTTCTGAAAAGTCACAAAAATACAACATGGGCTCACAACAATGTGACTAAACAGTTTGAAGGTTAAGAAGAACAGCTGTTCTAAAAAAAACCTCATTTAAATACGCAGAAAAAGATGATACTCAAAATATGAATACAGATAAATATATAGTATGTAGTATTTCCTAGTATTTCCTATTTATGTAGTATTCCTATTATAATAAACTAAAATATATAATTATTTCAAGACATTTTTATTACAGTAATTCTATGATTTATATTTTCTTGTTTTGTTTTGGGTTTTTTTTTTTTTTTCCTGAGAATTTTTATGTCTCTCTATAAGCAAATGTAAGCATTTACTTTTTTCCTCTCAAAAAAAGAGAGACTTTTTTCATTTTCTTGTTTAATCGGTTTATTGTAATCCCCAAACTGATTATAGTACATTTGACTGTCTAAGATACTGTATTTCCATTGAGAAAAAAACACAGCAGTCTTCAAATATCTTCATGTAATCATGTCTGATGTCTCTCCAACATTCTGATGGAATTAGTCTCCAAATCTCCAAATTTCTTTTGCAAAACTGGGTGTTTATGACTGACAGCATAACACTCTGAGCAGAGGAACTGATGCTAATGAGAGCATAGCTGTAGATGGGAGCAAATTTAA
Organism: Tachysurus fulvidraco; assembly: GCF_022655615.1. Taxonomy (NCBI): domain Eukaryota; kingdom Metazoa; phylum Chordata; class Actinopteri; order Siluriformes; family Bagridae; genus Tachysurus; species Tachysurus fulvidraco. Next base: position 16,423,179 of record NC_062521.1, read on the forward strand.
TTAACCCGCTGCTGAGAGACAGAAAAAGACCCGCTCCTGGCTGCCGAAAGAGAACACACATGGTTTGGAGTGCAGCCACAAACCCACAAATATCCATCACAGCCCCAACCGGCAGCCCACTGGTTGGCTGGGATGGCTATAGCTCTTTGAATAGAGACAAGCTCTTAGGAGGCCTCGCTGCAAGTCTTTTATTACTGTAATGACAGTAAAGTGGCTAAACAGCTTCCTGGCTCCTGAAACCAGCCAACAACAGACAAACATGCAACCATAATAACACACACTAAAACATGTGCACAAGAACATATACACACATGGTTTATTTAAGAAACAGTGAGATGCTACACACACTTACACACACCCCAACACATTATGCCACAGAGACAGTCAGACAGTATCCTCATCTTTCACAGGTGTATAAAAAGTCAGTGTCCCTCTGATTCAACACAGTATCCTGGATACATTGTTCACCAAGCCATAATAAGAGAGTGTGTTTGTGTGTACTATACACTTCTACATCTGAATCTCAACAGTGTCAAGTCCCTTTACCTGAAATGATTCAAATCTGTGTTTAAATAATTAAAGGAATTAATTAAACTAATCCTCTTAATGTTGCGTGTTCAATGTAAAGGCATAAAGAGTAAAATTCACACATCTTTACAAATCTTCAATAATGAAATTATATTTACACAAGGAAGAATGCGGTGGTTGATTACACAGGTTCTGCTACAGGAAAGTTGCAAAAAGTTCCTCAGTTACTTTTGTGTAAATGTGTTCACTCATTATGCTGCATAGAAAGCCTCAGGATTAGATAATGTAAGAAGGTTGGAGAGGTTAAGAGTATATACGTGCTGCATGCAGGTACAGAGCACACCTACACACACACACACACACACACACACACACACACACACACACACACACACACACACACACACTCACACACTATAATACCCCTGCACTCTGGTTCTTCACACTGGATGAATCCAAATAGGGACAAGGCAAATGATTTACATTTTAAAAATACATACAGTGCATCCATTTAAATTATAAGCATCGAAATGGACTTTGACTTCCCACAATGCTTTGTCCTGTCTCTCTCTCTCTCTCTCTCTCTCTCTCTCTCTCTCTCTCTCTCTCTCTCTCTCTCTCTCTCTTTCACATCGTCTCCTCCTTCTGTATTACTGTCAATCCCCTGCTGACTCTCCTTCACACTGAGCCTTACAGAATGGGGTAATGCAGTGGTAAGGCTTATTATCACTTCAAACTTCTCTCTTTTCCCGTGTCACGCACACACACACACACACACACACACACACACACACACACACACACACACACACACACACACACACACACACACACACACACACACACACACACACACACACACACACACACACACACACACACACACACACACACACAATGTCACATCTCTGATTAAAAATCCTATGTTAGCAACCTATTTCTGTCTTCAACATTTATGTGTATGTATGTGTGTGTGTGTGTGTGTTTGTGTTTGTGCGTGCATGTCAGGGGTGCAATGAAAGTGCTTTCTTGGGATTTTCAGCATGCTTTATTGACAGGCAAGCCTCAAGTCAAAGTACACATAAACATCTTCAAGCACATGTCACCCATATACAGACACCACAGACACACACCACACACACACACACACACACACACACACACACACACACACACACACACACACACACACACACACACACACACACACACACACACTAGTCACTGGGGACGTTCATGGTGGGGTGTAAACAACATGCACACTCTTTGTTGAATGTTTCATGGCTCCTTCATAGACTCACACACCCAAATTTGTGGCCCTGTAATTATGAGTGTGTGTATGTGAGTGTGAGCGTGTATGAATGGACATGCGTGTGATCAGCACTCAGTGGCCTGGAGTGACAGCCTGACACTTAACAATGTATTCCACACTTATCTGACCAGACTGTTCCTCGGTGTGTGTGTGTGTGTGTGTGTGTGTGTGTGTGTGTGTGTGTGTGTGTGTGTGTGTGTGTGTGTGTGTATCTCAGCTTAGCCATGACAGAATTATACATTCAGAAATGATTGTGAGCTTCAAAATGCCATTTGGGATTTGCATAAACTAAGGCTGCCACCATGCTGAGATGCCAAACTTAGAAATAAACACCTGTGAACTGACAACAGTGTGTATTATCCGGGTGTGAAGCTCTCCAGGACGATATAATACCAATCTCAATCTGAGTAAGACTCTGAAAATACATTTATAGCAGCCATCGATGTAATACTGTGCAATTTAAAAGCTGCTTCAATACAATATGAAAATATGAGATACAATATGAATAGCAGAAACTAAGGAATATAATGTGACAGCGTGTGCTGTTGTAGAAAAATAATCCATGACAGCGTGGCGTGATGCATTTTTGGATTATTTTTCTATAACAGTACATGCAGAGGTGTTTCTTTCCCCTTATACCACAGTTACAAGTTAAAATGTATTCATGGAACATGTCACAATTTCCACCCAGTCAATATTGTGGAACTGTAATCTGTGAGATGAGTTTGTTATAACTTATCATTTACCTGACAGCGGTTTTAAACAAACACTTCAGCATAATACACAACTTGTCACTTTTTAACCAAAACTGAACACAAAGTGCCAATATGTTCCTTACAGAACACTGATTCTACATTCTCATCATATATGTTTTAAACGGTTTATTAGGCTTAATTACACGGAGTGTCTGCCATATATGAATTAGTCATTGCTATAGAAATGATCCTGTGTTATACTGTAAATAGCACATTAATATAGACTGTGGTTTAAATCACAGCCAGCACTGCTATTGTAGAAAATGAATCCACACATTCCAACCAATCAGATTTGAGCACTCAGGAATGAAATATAATATTCTTTCAGTAGTATAAAAACTTTTTAAATGTATTTCTTATATATATATATTTACATTTTATTCTTTCTCGATTTAATGATTTATATTCTCACTTGGATAAACAATAGTCCACTGAGACACAACTTTACATTCAAGCTCTGTTCTTATTAACCAAAGTCAAATCTCTCATCCTAGAAGAGATCACTAGATAGAAATCAGAGGATGAAGGTGATCAGTCAGAATAAATTTGTATTGATGTGCAGTAACAATTCCCTCTAAGAGCACAAGGCTGAAGAAATCTAGCAGATAAATCAACACAACACCCTCACAAGTGGCATGTTTTTGTATTGTTTTTTTATGCTACGTTGGTTACAGTCTTAATGGCCTACAATAATATTTGACTAGGAGTCTCATTTATTATAAAGAAGGTCAGCCTTTCATTAAAAGAATTTCATAAAACTGCAAAGCACAACTGACTCGAATTTACTGACTCGAATGAGTCCGCTCTCGAATTTGCTTTAATCGTAAATAATTATGCAGGGCTGCAGTTTGCACACAACGCCCATAATTCTGAAAGCTTGGACGAATGTTTTCTCCCCTTGGTTCTGTATACACACATCCACTAATGTGGAAAAACAAAAGATATGTAATGTAGCGTATGAATCCTCTGAACAAAAGAGTCTTAGACAGATTTCTACACTGGGTTCAGAGACCACGCCCCTACACAAGGAATGACGAGCAACAAAGCACAGTACAGTAATGATAAAAACATGTTCCTGAGGTGTCAGACTTTACTGTGACCCCTGTATCGAATGCAATTCAACTTGTCCCAGGTGTGTTGAATTGCTGGAATCATACTGTAAATACTGAGGCCTGTTTACTTCCAGTGTATAAAAGTCAAAGGCAGCAGCTTTTACAAGTCCTCCAGAAGATGAATATCTTCATCATTTCAACAGGAAACATAAAGGTTTAATCAATACATCGTGTGTGTGTGTGTGTGTGTGTGTGTGTGTGTGTGTGTGTGTGTGTGTGTGTGTGTGTGTGTGTGTTTGCTCTAACCTTCATTATCAGGAGCTCAGGAGAACACAATCTGACCCCAATGCCAGACTGATAGATGTCTGATAGAGATAATAACTCCTACAACTCCTATAAACTCCCAACTCTTAAAAAGACACTTAGCAGTGATGACTATTCAGAGTATAAATTCAGAGATGTGCACCCTATTGCTCTCAGACGGTATTTTACTGCTTCAACATTATTCTATAATGATATTGTATAAAATTATTTTGGTATTTAAATTTAAAAATCCACATATGAATCATCCAATTTTACTCATCCAACATGTTGAAACCCCAATGTTTCAGCTTCAAAACCCTTTCTTTACTATGCATGGATACAGATACACTCTGTACAGTTTAAGTTTAATGTTGTATTGTAATGATGTTAGTTTCTAACTAAATATGTAAGTAATTCCTTAAAACCCAATCCCATAATTTGCCTCGCAGTCAGAACTGCTGTTAACGACATGCTGTAAACATAAACATAAATGTAAACCTCCTGTACAGAATCAACAAGGAAACAATGCTGTAGTGTAAAGAAAATCATCAACTCATACCTACAAAAGTGATATTATAATCTGAGTAACACGTCCAACCAGCACTTTTTCTGTGAGAATATAATTAATTAATTAATCTTCTACCGCGTCTCCAAACTTCTCGGGTCACGGGGAGCCTGTGCCTATCTCAGGCGTCATTGGCATCAAGGCAGGATACACCCTGGACTGAGTGCCAACCCATCGCAGGGCACACACACACACACACACACACACTCTCATTCACTCACACACTACGGACAATTTTTCCAGAGATGCCAATCAACCATGCATGTCTTTGGACTGAGGCACGGGGAGAACATGCAAACTCCACACACAAGGTGGAGGCGGGAATCGAAAACCCAGCCCTGGAGGTGTGAGGTGAACGTGCTAACCACTAAGCCACCATGCCCCCCTGTGAGAATATCAGATTGTCCCAAATGCCACTTCGTAGCTTCTTCAAAAGAATGTTATTCCACATTTAGTAAGTACCATGAAGGCTTCCAAGCCGTTAAGGCTTGTTGACTGAAGGATCAGGGTTCAAGCCCCAGCATTACTAAGCTGCCTCTGTTGGACCCTTGGTAAAAGCCCTTAACCTCACTGCTCTAGCTGTATCATGGCTCACGCTGTGCTATGACCCCAACCTCTAAAGTTAGAATACGTGAAGAAAGAATTTCACTGTGCTGTAATGTACAGTATATGGTACTGTATAAATGAAAATTTCAGACCTTCAGTGAGAAGAGTCCAACCTGAGGATCCTGAGGCATCTAGATGTACCAGCTTCAGTTAGTTAAAGAATACATGAGGACAACAACCACCTAATCAATATACTATTGTCGGACTGTATTTGATTTTTGAAATCGACTTTATTCATAATAACATTCTAACATTCTAAGTAAACAGTTTATAATCACACCCTCTACTGTCACCCAAATGAAGATAGGTTCACGTTTGAGTCTGGTTCCTCTTACGTTTTTTTCTCTCTTCCATCTAAGGGAGTTTTTCCTTGCCACAGTCACCTCAGTCACCTCAGCTTTCTCCTTTTTATAATATTAACCTTTGTTTTAATGTCCATTGTTGAAAGCTCTATACAAAAAAAGTAATATAACTGAATATGTGACAAATAAAATCCTCTATTCTATTGGATCTGGTTTAAAGAAGGTGTTGAAAACTTTCCCATGTTTAGATACGCAGCAGATGTCCGATTTTATTAATATGAATTCTGGTTTGCCTGAATGTGTAAAATCCAGCTAAATATCAGTGATGTAAAAACTTTATTGATGGACATATACAGTACAAATAAATATGATTCTGAAAACATGTAGGGTTATGAAGTTTTCCCCTGCTGTTGCATAAAATTTATAAGCAATTAAACTAAGAATGGAAGTTTATGTCATGCATGTAAATAACACATGATGAAGTGTGAAGTGCTGAGTGAGGCAGAGGAGCCATCAGTGAATGGAAAAAGAAACGGAAGAAACAGCGACTATGCAACAGCTACTTGGCAGGTGAGGTGAGAAGAGAATAAGTGTGAGCAGAAGAGTGAAGCCCAAGACTGTGTGCATGTGTGTAGGTTGGTGTATACCCTGTGCATGTAACACATGACTAATTAAAGTACATCTCTGAAGAAAGAAATCATAACTACATGCTCATAAAATCAACTTCATTAAGCCCTAATTGTGTGCATGTGTGTGTGCAGGTGTGTATATATTTGTGTGTATATATATATGTATGTATGTATGAATGTGTGTATGTATGTATGTACAGTATGTGTGTGTGTGTGTGTGTGTATGTGTGTGTTTGTGTGCGAGCATGTGCGCGTGCGTGTGGGTGTGTGTGTGCGAGCATGTGCGTGCGTGTGTGTGCGTGTGTGTCTGTGCGAGCATATGTGTGTGTGTGTGTGTGTGTGCGGACGCGTGAGTGTGTGCATGCTAAGCAGATGAGAATGTTGGGGCTGTGGTGTCCCTGTGTTACTGACTATGTGTTCGAGTACTGCTAGAGGGCGCCACCCCCCACTGAGCTCATTTATCAGCCCCATCAATAACTGCCCCAAACCACACTGCCGGCCCTCCACTGTCTCCACACTTCTCTATACACCACACACCACCTATGGCCTGGGAACACAGCACACAGTCCCTAATGCCATCAATCATACTCATACACAGAGAGAAAGCTAGCGAGAGCAAGAGGGAGGGAGAGATTCTGAAGTCTTAGCATTGTTAGCGTCTGACACTGAATTAAAACCCCATATTGAGTTTAGAGGCTTAGATGAAACCTCGCCCTGAAACACATTAAATATATGTTGCTAATTTGTTGGTTGGTGGTGTGTTTTCAAGAGCACTGCCATTACACAGGGAGAAATTTCACTGGTCTTGAACATAACGGACAACAATCAGATTTCACTGTTAGCGCCTTTCCGTTCTCAACATTTTCTAGCAATGTTAAATGTCAGTGTGAAGAGCGTGACGTGTGAAGATTTATAACCCGTTGTGCTTGCATGGAATACACAGAAGGGGTTGAGCTGGACAGAGTGAAACCCTAAAGCTCTGCTGCATCAGTCAGTTTATGCAGAATTCACGCAAGTGCAAAATCTTACAGACACAGCTATTAGCATGTAAGTCAATGGCATTTAACTGTTAATAGAAGTGACAATAGACCAAAATGTTAATGTAACAAAATGTCTAACTAAAGAATCTCATTACAAAATAAATCTTGCACAGCACAGAAGAGCACAAGTTAATTATGAAGATTAATATGCAAGTCGTTTAGGGTGGAATTTTCCTTTACTTAAGACAGACAGGGCAAGTCAGCCAGCCTCCACATTCGTGGCAACAGCAATATAAGACCTGACAGAAATTGTAAATGAATAATCTAGGGGTTGTTGGAGACACAGTCGGGAAGCAGCTCTCAAATCCCGTGTGTCTGTATGCTGGCTCTGCACAGCTGTGACGCTAATGTCGTAGAGCTGCTCTGTATGTGTGTGTGGCTGGTTGTCATGACGCTCTGTGTGCCACATGGAACTGATCTCCCCAGAGGCCTTTGGTCCACACTCCAATCACCATGGAGTGCATCGCTTCTGTTTTTTTCCCTTCTCTCCTCCCTCTCTTCCTCCTTCTCTACTATACGAGTTATGACCAAGCGAAATAGTGAACAGTAACGAGGCTTTTGCGGAAATGTGGGAGAAAAATAATTTTCATTCTCTATTTTGTGTCACTGAACTTTATGAACCTCTTTTTACTCTTCCAGTAACTATGCACAAATGCAAAACCTCGCTTTTCCCCTTCTCTCGTCTCTGGAGCCAGGCTGCTTTAAATGGGTGTAATTACATGAGAAGATGAGCAGCATTCCTTGCTTAGGGCAAAGTGATTACAGGCACCTCTTCCTCTCTCTCTCTCTCTGTTTCTTTCTTTCTTTCTTTCTTTCTTTCTTTCTTTCTTTCTTTCTTTCTTTCTTTCTTTCTTTCTCTCTCTTTCTCTCCTCCCTACAATTACCCATTCCTGTCCACACACACACACACACACACACACACACACACACACACACACACACACACACACACACACACACACACACACACACACACACACACACACCTCATCAGGGCCAAAAGGCTGTGCTCTCTCTCCCTCTACATGCCACTCTAACTGATTAGCCCAAGCCTACTTAACAGGACACACAGAGGACAAAACACAAACACAAGTTTTCTCATCAGAAGCTAGTCTTAAAAGTACACAGATATACTGTACATACACACCCCATATGTGTATGGACTACAAATGACTTTTGTCATCATGCTTTTACAAATCTTCCTGACATGAAAAAATAAAAGAAGAGAGAAAAAAATTTGCCCTAACTGCTTGAATTGAACCAAACATACTTTCCTTTTTTTTTTTTTTTTTTTTTTTTTTGTGAGGCACAACATGAGCATAAAAGCAGAGCTGGAGTGCTGTGGAATTACTGTTGATATTGGGTTCAAAGAAAAAATGCCAGAACCATTTTAAAAGCAGTTTAAAAGGATTTAATCAGTTTATTATTATTTTATTATTATTATTATTATTATTATTATTATTATTATTATTATTATTATTATTATTATTAAATCATTTGTTTAGCACTAGCTCAATGCTCTACATACTCAGTTGTGACACTTACAAAACACTAATTTCCTTTTTTCCCTCACCAACAATGGAGGAAGAGGAGTGTGTTTTCGTGGACTGTGTAAGAATAATTTCCCTCTGAGTCAAACTCAGGAAACAGATGAATAGATGTGAGTGCTCTCAGGGGTTGATGCTTTTAGATTTTTCAATAAGACACAGTTTTAGTCTACTGACAAAAATGTCATCTAATCAGAGACAGAGGGGTTTGTGCCATAAAAAAACCCCACAGGTTTTTGAAGAAATCAAAGTCAAGGCTGGTTCGTTTACATTTAGCAATAAAGCAACACAAAGAATTGCTGACATTTTTAAATCAGTTGAGGTTCTAAAGGATTTTTACTGTATTAATATTTTAAAAAATATAATTCATCATTTCTCCATTGAAATGAAAGACATTTGGTCATGGTGCAGAATTTCTGTCATTAAAATGTGTACATTAGTTCTACTGTACATGACAGAATTGAGTAAAAGTGAGTAACACAATGCATGTATTTTCAAAGCATCTGCTGTGAGGCTGAGCTGAGAACCGAACCCATGATTCTGGTATTTTGCATCAGCCACATTACTGATGCACTATTCTACCATATGTCTTTTCGGCAGCCACATTTAATACATAGAGTATTATTAGTATTAGTTGTATTGGTAGTATTAAGTACACATACAGTTTATACTTATACCTAGTACATAGGTGTCAACATCCTCCTGAGATTCCACAGTGTAATTGTATATTAATACTACATGAATAGATCAGACTCGCTCTAAATCTAGAAACCAGAAACTAAATTGAGTATGAGCAATATATATATATATATTTAAATCTGACTGACCACATTCTATTTTTTCAGAGCATGAGCAATTTAGTTTAAGTTTAGTTTGGATCATTTTGTAAACAAAATGAACATAAATTAAAAACCAAGTTTTGTGCTCACGTTCAATGTCCAGATGTTTCACAATGCTGGTTTACAGATTTGAGTTTCTCGAAAATAGTTTTTGGACAAAAGAGAAGAGCAAAAAACAGAAGAGAAGAGAAGAGAAGAGAAGAGAAGAGAAGAGAAGAGAAGAGAAGAGAAGAGAAGAGAAGAGACTGATGCACTGATGAGGGAGGGAGGGGAAATGCGTGTGTGAGAGAGAGCTGTTGATGACTGTTTACAATAAGAACTTGTGAGTAACATCTCCAGAGAAAAGAGATATCAAATGAATCAAACTTCCTGCAAAAATTACATCAGGCTCACTCAGGAGGTGATAATGAACACAGTGCAATGCTGCTGAGGTGAGTCAGTATAGAGAGAAAACAAGGCAAAAGTGAGAGTGAAAGAGAGAGAGAGAGAGAGAGAGAGAGAGAGAGAGAGAGAGAGAGAGAGAGAGAGAGAGAGAGAGAGAGAGATTAAGCGTAAGCACGGAGGAAATGACATTATGAGGTTCGGAAAATCCATTTGGACTGAGACAGTTAATATGACAGAGAGAAACATTTTAATTGTAAAAAATAAAAGCAAGACTACGGCCATAGCTCAGAGTGAAGACGATCTTTAGTGGTCCTGTAACTAAGACGAGTGAGGAGCTGAGGGAGGGAAAATGAAGTGAGTGCTACTGGAAAAGAGGAGAAGAAGAGGGCGGGAGCGAAAAAGAAAGATTGGTATATTCCCAGAGTGCTTTGAGAACAGCTAACAATCTCGGGCTGTGTTTGTCTTTAGTGCAGCTTCCATTAGAAAGCTGTGCTCCTGTAATGTGTTGTGACAGCACTGATTCTTGTGACTAACTGCTCTGGCAGTGCTGCTCCTCTGTCATGCTAATGAAGAGAAGTACGGAGCTGAACGTCTGACAGCTCATCAACACTTTCCGGCTCACTCTTGCACACACACACACACACACACACACACACACACACACACAC